>NC_068277.1:3132988-3305488 GCF_025860055.1 Xyrauchen texanus | reverse complement strand
ATAATGTGGTTCTCGCTCTCGGTGGGGTGAGTTGTGCGTGGAGAATAGCATGAAGCCTTAACATATACTACGTCTCCACGGTAACGCGCTCAACAAGTCACGTGATAAGATGCACGGAGGCAACTGAGATTCGTCCTCCGCCACCCGGATTGAGTCGAGTCACTACGCCACCACGAGGACTTAGCGTGCGTTCACAAACAACGCAAAGAAAATGTTCGCTTTGGATTGCTCACGCGAGTTTGACCGCTGGATTATAAATGTGTGTTTAAACTGGCGTTCGCGTGAGTAAAGCAAGCCTGCGAGTATTCCCGCTTCTCTTCCGGAAAAGGACAGGAGGCGGGGCTTCTACGACTTGGTTCATAGTAAAGTACCAATAGCTGGAATAAAGTAGTCGCGCATATTTTCAGAACTTACCAGGAAGTCCAACTTCCTCGCTCACTTTCCTCCAAGCGACGTCTTTATTCGTCCGGTCTCTGCACATGTATGACGTCGTGTCGTACAATCCCGGGTGCCCACACACCGCTACAACAATTTATCCATTTAACCAGATTTCTTCTGCTACTACGTCAGTACATCAGTGACATCCGGACAATCTCAATGCTTTAGGCTTTCGCGACAACGTGGCATGCGGATTTTTCGCTCAAGTTGAAATATTTCAACTCACACGAATGAAGCGATTTCACGTGTTCGAGTCGCACCATTTACTTAATTCGCGCCGCCCAGCACAAATTCACGCCTATTCTTGTCTTTGCAATGACTGTGTCTGTAATCATGCCGTGCGAAACGCTCGCTTTGCGTTGTATGTGAATGCACCATTAGAGAGCATAAGGAATTGGGCATTCCAAATTGGGGAGAAAAGGAGAGAAAATCCCAAAAACTTTTTGTTTTTCTTTTTCTGAGTGATTCTAGCATTACGAATGTGACATCATCAGTCTAAACATGAAACTGAGCTTCTCATTGAAAATACTTATTACCACTATATCAGACCATGTGTATGTATAATCAAACCCCCTGCAGATAAAATGAAGTTGCGTTATGGACGTGACAAAAATGGACAGCCAATGACGTGGAGGTACAATATTATCTAATAGGCACGCTGACATACCTGCGCAGAGGGTTGACAATCTCACAGCGCAGAAGGTCCTGGGCACTTTGACTGCGCGGGTTGTTCTGAGGTCCAGTGGGCCAAAACAACAGCCAATCAAAAGAGCTGCAGCACGAGAACATACTGCGAGAGACATGATGATTATTAACAACAAACCACAATACTGCTCAACACGTTATGTACTCAGATAACTGTTTACAAGTGAGATGTTACTTTTTACAGCATTCCATCAAATGAGTAACGTTACAAATGTTACATTGTTGCTCCTTTTATCCCACAAAAAGAAACAAAGTAATGTAATTAGCTACTTCTTTGAGCGTAACGCAGCAAATCCACACTGAGACTGCTGTATGTACCTGAAGAGAGACGCGTCCAGATAGCAGGAGTTCAGGTGACCCTGAATGCCTTTCTTGAAGCCCTCGTACAGCAGACGGGCGTCCTGACCCAACACTGGAGGAGTGTTCTCATCAACACGTTTACTGCTCCAGTTAGCAAACGCTGAAACACAAGCAACATTATTATATTTGATTGACGCTGTGAATCTTATGAAACCTGTAAGAACACATCCGGCTCTAATTTAACCCCCAAATGAAAAGAGAATAGAATTATTATGTGCTTAAAGTAAATGAGACCTATTTTGAAAATTAGTTTTTGCATTGTGACATTATTTTCATTGCAATCAAGCACATTTATACGTCGAGCGCGATCTACCTGTCGATCGCAAAGGCAATAATAATACAAATAAATATAATATTTTTCCATATTTTAGTTTCTGTCTGACTTGCACTTGACGAATACATTTTGACCAGGCGAGATTTTTGTTTATTCAGTTGCCATGACAACTAGGTTTGCGCCTTCCAAGAACAGAGCGCGAAATCGCGAAGCTAGCAGTGTTTGAGACTAGCTACCAGCAGCTAATGCCCGGATTATGCAAAACTGTCTGATTCCATTCAGTGCAAATCATCAGAATAAGGTAAATGCCCTGACTATTGTAATCTATTGTGCTGTAGGTGTTTTGGGTTTAGTGTTAAAACTGAATGATATCAACATTGAACATTATTATATATTTTAATTAATTAGAAGATTAATTCCATGTAGGGATACATGCAGTAGTCCCAACAAGCATTTTTGTTTTTTAAACAAAACTGTGTTTTTTTAGTTGGTAGATCTCATTGAGTTGGTCATTTAAAAGTAGATCATCATGTAAAAAAGTGTGGGCACCCCTGGCGTACACACTGCAAAAAACGTTTTCTTAATGAATCCAGTAAAAACATCGAAATATTTTTAAAACAAGATCTATTTACTTGACTAGCAAAATGACATAACATAGTAAGTTCAGTTCAGAAATCTAACATAATGAAGACAACTTTATGCTTAAAACAAATCTGCCAGTGGGGAAAGAAAAATGAAGTTTTCCCTCTTGTTTTAAGCATAACTGTCACTAAATCTAGTTAGATTTCTGAGAAAACAAGACAGACTATCTTATGTCCTTTTGGTTGTCAAGCAAATGTAAAAGAATGTTTAGATATTTTTAGATATTTTGGAAAACAAGACAAAAATAGTCATTAAGAAAATGTTATTTTGCAGGGCAGTGATTTTCATGAAATATAGAATTAATTTGACTGCATAACAGCACAGTCGCACAGTAATATAATGATATATATAATGATATATTTTTATATCTATATCTAAATTTTTGTATCAATTCTCAACAGTCTGAAGATTCTTTCCACATTACAGTCATGAGAATGAGATTTAGTTTTTTTTAATGTTTCATTTTATTTATTTATTTTCTTTTGATTTCGGAGGACAAATGTGACCTGGAAATGTTCTATAGATATTCATTCACACACAATTTGGGGCAATGTTGACAAACTTGCATTTATAATCATAAAATGTATATTATGTATAAAAGAACATGCATGAAGGAGACATATGTGGATTGCAAACCTATGGAGTTGCAACGGTCCACTTGATTAATGGGCATTTCCGGCGCAGGAAATCTGGAGTCGTGTCTGCAGTTCCGCAGTTTGACGAACAGCCCTTTGTTGGCGGGGCAACGGAAGTGACGGTCACCAAGGTAACTGCCATCTGTGGCGGCTGACAACTCCTGGTCCTAAACAAAAACGAGTTCCCACTGTCAATAATTACCTGTAATAATGAATGCATTTACCATTACCAACAGTTAGAATGACACTTTACACACAGAACGGCACTCGCGCTTGTCTGTCGAAGATGCATCACAAAAGAAGTCTGTTGTGGGGTGAAAGGCAATTTAGCAGCTATAAGAAATGTTATTGCATGCAAACATATTTTTAAACGTTTAATGCATTTATTTAGATTTTATTCTGTTCTGTGTGATTTTTACATAATAGGTATGCAAATATGCAAATTATACATAATCAAAGGGCAGTTTACTGTTCATGCCAACCGCGAATCAACGTGTCTGGAAAACTGCTTTCACAACAAGCAAACAAACTGAACTCTGATGTCAAATGGACTCGAGTCGCACCAAAAGCTCATTTAAATCCCCTTTATTTATTCTTACTCATGTGAAACTTTTTATACTTTTGTTTTATTTCTTACCTGAAACCTACAGTTAAGCAAGATGTTACTATCTGCAAAAAAAAATAATAAAAACAATTCAGTATAGTTTCTACTGACGCTACAACACGTCATGTGGAATACATGAATGAAGTGAATTTGCGTGTTTGATTCACGCCATTCGCTTCATTCGTGCTGCCCTGTGCAATTTCACGTCTATTCACATCTTTAAATTGACTTTGTATGTAATCGTGCCAGGTGAAATGCTCGCTTCACGTTGTATGTGAACGCACCATAAGGATTAACACCTGTGGCAAATCCCCTCCAACAACTGTATTGTGTTTGCAGCATATTGAAGTTTGTGTGGGGAATAAAAACACATGTTGAATTGTTACCCGTCCCCCGCTTCCTCGAGTGATGAAAGAACCTTGACACAATAATCTATGCCAATAGTTTATTTTTACTTCTCCGTGTTCCTCTGAAAATTCTGTTTTTTTAAACTCAAGCAAGATAATGCAAATAAAAATGCAACTATATAGAAATGTCCCTCGTCAGCACATACATTGTGAATAATAATAATAAGTTATAAAAAAGCTAAATTTGGTAAATATTCAATACAGAGCATTGTAACGGAGCCAAGTCTACGTCATTTCAAAATAAGAGTCCCTGGTATGTTTCAGGCTTGTTTAGTGTTAAAAGTCCCACGTTATGCACCCAATCTTCATTCAATTTTGGTTGAAAAATAAACTACCTCAGAAAATGTTGTAGCATTCAATTAATCCATTTTAAAAACTATCGGCCGATAGTCTTTTCCAACACCTGCAAAATCCACTATCGGTCGACCTCTAAAAAGAATTGCATAAAATATAATAAAAAATACTATATTACATCATACGTACATTAAATATAAAATCAATTATATTTATTTACATTTTTATCTTATTTTTAGCCTAAACCTCAGTACATTTTATTAGATTCATCACAAATTAATATAATTTTTTTTGCAGTGTATCTTAAAACCACATACTAAATATGTCATAGAAATATTTTATCCACATATTCATGTACCAGCTCAATTCCGGCGACCGTTTCTGGGATCCCACTGATTTGTCCAATCCAGCGAATCACTCCAAAAAGGGGCGGGTCATTCACCTCCACCATAGAGCCCACCTCTAACCATGTATCAAGCTCCGCCCTTTGCTCAGCAATTGGTGGAGTGGGTAAGTTGTGAAATCCGTTAGAGGAGCGTGAATCGTCAGTGGGTGGTGACATGGGTGGGACCTGTGGCTTATTGGGCGGGACAGCTGGGGGTTTCAGGGCAGATTTGGGTGTGGTCAGGGGAGGAGGTTTCAAAGCAACTTTAGGGGCAGGGTTAGTAGAAGGCTGGAGGGCTTTTTTAGCTGTGACTAGCATGGCTGCTTGGACAAGCGGTCTGTTTGTTGATGTTATTGACTGTGAGGAGTCTTTGTTGTGAGTGGGTGATGGAGGCAGTGGGGTGGTTTTATTGGAGGGGGGAGGTTTGGGAAGCAGTTTGAGATTGCTCACTGGTGGAGGGGATCGTTCTGATCTAGTTTCTATAGAAAAAGACAAAAAATAAGTGTCGATTATAAAAGCCATTGTTTGTAAAGGCATAATGCACCAACAAATGATATCCTCACCCTGAACAAAAAAGACCTTTATACAAAATATCACATTTTGTGTACTATGGCAGAAAGACAGTCATACAGGTTTGGAACAATATAAAGAAGAGTAAATGAGGATTTTGGGGGGAACTATCACTGTAAAGCTCTGGATTGTTAAAAAGTGGTGAGCAATTGTTACCTGCAGTTATTTTGGACAGGGGTAGTAAAGCACCAAATCCAAGTGACGGGATGGAACAGAGTTTAATATTTTTACAGTATCCATCCCACGATCCAACTGGATGGTCCTAATCGCACACGCAAACAAACACAGTATATCTTTTACACGCAACAAGTCAAATCATTATAACTGGGCACAGTAAAAATCTACTGGGTGCTTTACAGAAGGGTTGTAACAATAACACATTTTTAGTAGTCGATACCAATAATACCACTGAAATTTCACAATTCTGGATCACAAATGTTGATACAACAGAAAAAAATGAATATGCATTTTTAAAACATACAATTAAAATAGTAGAGTAAACTGGTAAATGGCGCATAATGTTATTTCTCAATGTCAAGATTTCAGGTTAAAATGTAGATAAATGTATAAAGGAAAGTGAATATTTTACAGGTCAGGTGTTCACAAAAACAATTCAGAGAATTTTTTTTAGAGATTATTTATTTTCATTCTGAAACCATAAGAATTACTGTGAGTATTATTATTTTTGACAGCTATAGTTTTAAACAGTAAGATATAAAAACAAAGCTTCACATAATTTAAAATATTATGAAAAAAATTCAAATCGAGAGCCTGTGAATCAAAATCAAATCTCAGAAATCAGAATCAAATCTCAGAAATCAGAATCAAGTCAAAAGCTTGTGAATCAGAATGAAATCTCAAAAATCAGAATCAAATCAAGAGCCTGTGAATCAAAATCAAGAATCAAATCTCAAAAATCAGAACCAAATCGAGAGCCTGTGAATCAAAATCAAGAATCAAATCTCAGAAATCAGAATCAAATCGAGAGCCTGTGAATCAAAATCAAATCTCGAAATCAGAATCAAAATCAAATCTCGAAATCAGAATCAAAACTCAGAAATCAGAATCAAATCGAGAGCCTGTGAATCAAAATCAAATCTCGAAATCAGAATCAAATCGAGAGTCTGTGAATCAAAATCAAATCTCAGAAATCAGAATCAAATCAAGAGTCTGTGAATCAAAATCAAATCTCAGCAATCAGAATCAAATCGAGAGCCTGTGAATCAAAATCAAATCTCAAAATCAGAATCAAATCGAGAGTCACTGAATGAAAAAATCAAAACTCAGAAAACAGAATCAAATCGAGAGTCTGTGAATCAAAATCAAATCTCGAAATCAGAATCAAATCGAGAGCCTGTGACTCAAAATCAAATCTTGAAATCAGAATCAAATCGAGAGCCTGTGAATCAGAATCAAATCTCAGAAATCAGAATCAAATCGAGAGCCTGTGAATCAAAATCAAATCTCAGAAATCAGAATCAAATCTCAGAAATCAGAATCAAATCAAGAGTCTGTGAATCAAAATCAAATCTCGAAATCAGAATCAAATCGAGAGCCTGTGAATCAAAATCAAATCTCGAAATCAGAATCAAATCGAGAGCCTGTGAATCAAAATCAAATCTCGAAATCAGAATCATATCGAGAGCCTGTGAATCAAAATCAAATCTCGAAATCAGAATCAAATCGAGAGCCTGTGAATCAAAATCAAATCTCGAAATCAGAATCAAATCGAGTGCCTGTTAATCAAAATCAAATCTCAGAAATCAGAATAAAATCGAGAGTCTGTGAATCAAAATCAAATCTCAGAAATCAGAATCAAATCTCAGAAATCAGAATCAAATCAAGAGTCTGTGAATCAAAATCAAATCTCGAAATCAGAATCAAATCTCAGAAATCAGAATCAAATCAAGAGTCTTTGAATCAAAATCAAATCTCGAAATCAGAATCAAATCTCAGAAATCAGAATCAAATCGAGAGCCTGTGAATCAAAATCAAATCTCAGAAATCAGAATCAAATCGAGAGCCTGTGAATCAAAATCACATCTCAGAAATCAGAATCAAATCTCAGAAATCAGAATCAAATCAAGTGCCTGTGAATCAAAATCAAATCTCGAAATCAGAATCAAATGGAGAGCCTGTGAATCAAAATCAAATCTCGAAATCAGAATCAAATCTCAGAAATCAGAATCAAATCGAGAGCCTGTGAATCAAAATCAAATCTCGAAATCAGAATCAAATCAAGAGCTTGTGAATCAAAATCAAATCTCGAAATCAGAATCAAATCAAGAGTCTGTGAATCAAAATCAAATCTCAGAAATCAGAATCAAATCTCGAAATCAGAATCAAATCAAGAGCTTGTGAATCAAAATCAAATCTCGAAATCAGAATCAAATCAAGAGTCTGTGAATCAAAATCAAATCTCAGAAATCAGAATCAAATCTCAGAAATCAGAATCAAATCGAGAGCCTGTGAATCAAAATCAAATCTCGAAATCAGAATCAAATCAAGAGCCTGTGAATCAAAATCAAATATCGAAATCAGAATCAAATCGAGTGCCTGTTAATCAAAATCAAATCTCAGAAATCAGAATCAAATCGAGAGTCTGTGAATCAAAATCAAATCTCAGAAATCAGAATCAAATCTCAGAAATCAGAATCAAATCAAGAGTCTGTGAATCAAAATCAAATCTCGAAATCAGAATCAAATCTCAGAAATCAGAATCAAATCGAGAGCCTGTGAATCAAAATCAAATATCATAAATCAAAATCAGAATCAAATCGAGAGCCTGTGAATCAGAATCAAATCTCGAAATCAGAATCAAATCGAGAGCCTGTGAATCAAAATCAAATCTCAGAAATCAGAATCAAATCTCAGAAATCAGAATCAAATCAAGTGCCTGTGAATCAAAATAAAATCTCGAAATCAGAATCAAATCTCAGAAATCAGAATCAAATCGAGAGCCTGTGAATCAAAATCAAATCTCGAAATCAGAATCAAATCAAGAGCTTGTGAATCAAAATCAAATCTCGAAATCAGAATCAAATCAAGAGTCTGTGAATCAAAATCAAATCTCAGAAATCAGAATCAAATCTCGAAATCAGAATCAAATCAAGAGCTTGTGAATCAAAATCAAATCTTGAAATCAGAATCAAATCAAGAGTCTGTGAATCAAAATCAAATCTCAGCAATCAGAATCAAATCTCGAAATCAGAAACAAATTGAGAGCCTGTGAATCAAAATCAAATCTCAGAAATCAAAATCAAATCTCAGAAATCAGAATCAAATCTCAGAAATCAGAATCAAATTGAGAGTCTGTGAATCAAAATCAAATCTCAGAAATCAGAATCAATTTGAGAGCTTGTGAATCAAAATCGAATAAAATCAGGAAATATGTATCAATTCCCAGCCCCATGTTTTAGATGGAGTACTGCATGTCACACCGCAGGACATTTCTAAAACTATATTCATGTGTACAGAACTGTGAAATGTAATTAGTATTAGCATCGTCTACTGAAATCTGTGATCAATCAAGATTCAACAGCTTCACACATTTACAATAAGTTCATTTGAGTTTGCAATATTGAACACTCACCAGTAAAACTCCCACATACACACCGGTGGAGGTCCGACCTGGCAGGGGCCCGCAGAACTGTACAGTCCCGTGGTGGATCGACTCATCCTGCGTGAAACAGACTCGCTGTCCGACGGCGAGCGGAGGTGGAGAGCAGGGAGCCGGGTTGGAATCGGCAGAGCGTGACAGGATGTTCACTGGAGTCTGGTTGTGGGTTTGGTTTATGTTATTAGATGGTGTTTGGATTTGTTGTTGATGGCGATCTTGGTCACCTGAACTACCACCTCTTGATGATCGAGGGAGGGTAAGCTCATTGGCAGCGAGGATGAGACCACAGTACTCTGGACAAGTGAAGAACTGATGCCCTTTATAGTTGCCATTAGATTTGCCCCTGCCTGCGGCCCATCCCTAAAACAGACAGAAGAGTGGCTTAATTGATATATTTCTACTCCTGTATATGGGGGTAAAAACTAAAAAAAGCTGCATACCAAGGTCACGTCCACACTAGGGTGTTTCTACCACTTCAGGCACTTTCATGTTCCAGGGGTTGATTTTTATTAAAACAAACTAATGAGGGCCACATTAAAACATATTTGTATTGGGCGCCATTTCAAGATGTAAATGTCAAACTATGCATAAAGTGTGTCAATATTATTTAATTTTGTGTATTTAGGATACATGTAATAATGTAAAAATGTCACTAAAACGATGCATCATAGAAGGAAACATAATTCTGCTAAAAAGTCCTTTTGGACAGTCTTCGTTTCAGTGTCATGTTTTAAATTATAAGTTCATATTTTATTAATACTGACAAATCTTGCATGAATACAGGATGGTTTCAAACTCATTTCACAGTTTGATGGAGCTCACAAGCAATGTTAGCAAATCTGATGGTGTTGACAAAATAATCATATCTTGCATATCACACATATATCATTATTCAGTTCTGCTAGTTACTAACATGACCTGTATCAAATATGGGGAATTATCTAAAAATTACTAAATGTTTCTTTAGAATTAGATAATGATTCTCTCCTGAATCTGAAGAAACATATTCAGTGATTTACAAAACCTTTAAACAAAGTAACATGTAATAACTATAATAAGCATCTATAAGTGTCTGTGTGCTTCTATAACTGTCTGTGTGCATCTATAGCTGTCTGTGTGCATCTATAGCTGTCTGTGTGAATCTATAACTGTCTGTGTGCATCTATAACTGTCTGTGTGCATCTATAACTGTCTGTGTGAATCTAGAACTGTCTGTGTGCATCTATAGCTGTCTGTGTGCATCTATAACTGTCTGTGTACACCTACAACTGTCTGTGTACATCTAGAACTGTCTGTGTGCATCTATAGCTGTCTGTGTGCATCTATAGCTGTCTGTGTGCATCTATAACTGTCTGTGTGCATCTATAACTGTCTGTGTGCTTCTATAACTGTCTGTGTACACCTATAACTGTCTGTGTGCATCTATAACTGTCTGTGTGCATCTATAACTGTCTGTGTGCTTCTATAACTGTCTGTGTGCTTCTATAACTGTCTGTGTGCACCTATAACTGTCTGTGTGCATCTATAACTGTCTGTGTGCTTCTATAACTGTCTGTGTGCTTCTATAACTGTCTGTGTGCATCTAGAACTGTCTGTGTGCATCTAGAACTGTCTGTATGCATCTAGAACTGTCCTGTGTACATCTAGAACTGTCTGTGTGCATCAATAACTGTCTGTGTGCATCTATAACAGTCCTGTGTACATCTATAACTGTCTGTGTGCATCAATAACTGTCTGTGTGCATCTATAACAGTCCTGTGTACATCAATAACTGTCTGTGTGCACCTATAACTGTCTGTGTGCATCTATAACTGTCTGTGTACATCTATAACTGTCTGTGTGCATCTATAACTGTCTGTGTACATCTATAACGACTCGGTTACTAACGTAACCTCGGTTCCCTGAGAGGAGGGAACGAGTATTGCGTAAGTAGCTTACGCTATGGGAAAACTCAGTTTCTCGAGAAATATTGAAGTCTTTATGTAAAATGCATTGCAGCTGCACAGCAGACAGTAATGAGCGAGGCAGCTCGGTCATTGGCTGTGCTGCGGCAACTGCTCGAACCAATGACGGGCGACTCGGGTTTCGCGCGCTCAGAGCCCGCCGAAATTAGCATAGCCAGGCTATATAATGGGCACCCCGTCATACGAGTTCCTTTAGGTTCAATCGACTGAAGCGAACTGACCAAGCACAAGCACGGCAGCTTATGCAATACTCGTTCCCTCCTCTCAGGGAACCGAGGTTACGTTAGTAACCGAGTCGTTCCCTATCGAGAGGTCTCTCCTATTGCGTAAGTAGCTTACGCTATGGGAACACCATGTAAAACGCCGTGCGTGCTGACTTCGCTCTATGAAGCCAGAGGCAGATGCCTGAGCCTTAAAGCAAAGTGATTATTCCACGAGCCGCCAACGGCGAGCTACATAATGGGATAGTATAGAGCGCCCTTCCAAGGTGGTCCATGGTGGGGTGCTCATAGTACAAACACAGGCACATATCTTATGTACTGAGTTTTCTATGTGCTGATATGCATAAAAAATCCTTTAAGTCAGTCAGAGACGGACCTTGTAAGGGAGGAGATAATGCTCAGCATATACATACTCCAGTCCATTCTACAGTCAGGCTGATAGAATGTTGGAATGCATTTTTCTATGTACTGGCATGCATAAAAAACCCTCTAAGTCGGTCAGAGACGGACCTTATAAGGGAGGAGATAATGCTCAGCATATACATACTCCAGTCCATTCTACAGTCAGGCTGATAGAATGTTGGAATGCATTGAGGGGACCTGTAGGTTATAAAACCTGATAAATGTCGAAGGCGAGACCCAGCCCGCCGCCGCACAAATATCTTAAATGGGTATTGACCCACTTGACCAAGCCCACGAGGAGGCCATGCTCCTCGTAGAGTGAGCTCTGACGCCTAAGGGGCATTGAAGGCCCTTGGCTTCATAAGCTGGCGCTATAGCATCCACTATCCAGCGCGATATTCTTTGCTTTGAGACTGCGAGACCTTTAGTGCGGCCGCCAAAGCATACGAATAATTGTTCCGTCTGTCTGAACAGGGCAGAACGTTCCAAATATACTCTGAGCGCCCTGACCGGGCAGAGTAAATTAGCGTCGCTTTCGCCTGCTGGGGACAATAGCGCTGCCAGAGATATCACCTGTGCTCTGAAGGGTGTGGAGAGCACTTTAGGAATATACCCGTGCTTTGGCCTAAGGACAACTCTGCAGTCGTTAGGTCCAAATTCCAGGCAAGCAGCGTTGATGACAGCGTGCAGGTCACCCACTCTCTTGACTGAAGCGAAGCCAGCAAGAGCGCAGTTTTGCTGTTTAAGGTGCACGGTTCGGAGAGGTTCTAACGGGGCACTCTTGAGTGCGTCCAGGACCTTGGCCAGGTCCCAGATCGGCACCGAGGGGGGGGCGAGGAGGGTTCATCCTCCTAGTGCCTCTTAGGAAATGAATGATTAGATCGTTTTTCCCTAATGAATGTCCTTTATCAGGATTGTGCGACGCGCTATGGCAGCCACATAGACTTTGAGCGTGGAGGGTGTGCGACCCGCCTCCAGCAGCTCTTGCAAAAAGGCGAGTACACTTGGTATCTCACACGATTTGGGGTTCAAGCTCTTGGTATCACACCAGTCACTGAACACTTTCCACTTTTGGGCATATAAGCCTCGTAGAGGGTGCTCGCGCCTCAGTGATGGTTCTCAAAACTCCACTGGGGAGGTTCTCGGAATCTGTTGAGGGGCCATGCATGGAGGGCCCTCCATAGAGTGCAGGGAGCTCAACCTAAGTCCACCCTGGCGATTTATATACTGAAACTACCGTCATGTTGTCCGCTCGGACCAGGACGCGTTCGCTTTTCAGGTACGGAAGCAGGGCTCTGAGAGCCAAGGCGACCGCCTTCATTTCCAGACAGTTTATATGTAGGCGCTTTTCCGGTTTGACCAAAAGCCGGAGACAGGCCTGCCCTCGTAAAGGGCCCCCATCCTATTTTGGAGGCATCTGTCGTGATCATTTTTCTCCGCGTGTTCACGCCCAGACTCACGCCGGTTTGATACCAGTTGATGGCTTTCCAGGGCGCCAGGGCTTTTATACAGCCGTGATTCGCTCTGATCAAAAAGTGGCCCGAGCGCCACGCGTGAGTGGGGACACGGCTCTTGAGCCAGCGCTGGAGAGGACGCATGTGCAACAATCCTAGCTGGAGTACAGCTGATGCCGAGGCCATGAGACCGAAGCATTCTTTGAAATCGTTTGACGGGCGCTACGCCTTTCTGAATGATGTTGCAAGGCGCCGAATAGAGAGCGCGCTCTGATGAGAGGCGCGCTGTCATCTGCACTGAGTCTAGCACTATTCCCAGAAGAGATATTCTGGTTGGGGGATAGCACGCTCTTTGCAAAATTGATTCTCAGACCCAGGCATTCTAGATGGCTGATAATCCAAGATCTGTGCGTCGTTAACTGACCCTCTGATTGTGCTATGATTAGCCAATCGTCGAGGTAATTCAGTATTCGCGACTCCCGCTGTCTCAGGGGGAAAGTGCCGCGTCCATACATTTCGTGAATGTACGGGGGGCCAATGATAGGCCGAATGGTAGTACTGTGTACTGGTATGACTGTCCCTCGAAAGTGAATCTCAGAAAAGGCCTGTGATGAGGCGCTATCGGAATGTAAAAGTAAATCACTTTCAAATCCACTGATAGAAACCAACCCCCGGGGCGAACTTGCGCGAGGATATGTTTGGTTGTTAACATTCTGAACGAGCGAATCATAAAAGCTTTGTTCAGATGTCTGAGATCTAGGATGGGGCGGAGGCCACCGTCCTTTTTCGGGACGAGAAAATAGCGGCTGTAAAAACCTGCCTCGCTCATAGAGGGAGGAACAGTTTCTATAGCACCCTTCTCTATCAGTTCGAGCACCTCGGTGCGTAGAACATGTGACACATCTTTCCTCACTTTCGTCTCGATCACCGCTGAAAAGCGGGGTGGTCTGCGAGCGAATTGAAGTGAGTAACCGTGTTTTATTATGTTCAAAACCCATTTTGGCATGTTGGGGATTTTTTCCCAGGCTTTTGCTCGCACAGATATGGGCTGAATGTTGGCTGGGGGCGTGTCGCAGTGACGTATGGGCCCCACCGGCAAATTGCCTTGTGCTAACACTGAGTTTACAGCTCCCAGAGGCGCAGGTGCGTGCTGAGCAGCAGTGTTGAGTGCCGAGTGCAGGGATGCGTGTGAGCTTACAGGCACGCACGCTATCTCCGTAATGCTCGCATCGTGAGCTGGAGAAATGTTTGAAACTGTATAGACAGTGTTTACAGGTGGGGGTGCATACATTGTAATAGGCACGCGCGCCACTTTCATAAAGCTTCCCGCTCTTAGCGGGAGTTTCTGGCTCAGCGTCGCATCTGTGATGCTTGCGGCATGAGACAGAGAACTGTTTGAAACTGTATGTGCAGCTTATGGGTGGGGGTGCATCTACTGTAGTAGGCAGCGCGCCACTTTCATAAAGCCTCCGCCATGGGCGGAGTGTTTTTGGCCATGCATACAGTGTTTGTAACTGTGGGAATGCGCACTTTAGTGTGGACACGTGACCTCTTAGTAACACGGGCAGGAAATGTGCTAACACTGAGCTTACAGCTCTCAGAGGCGCTGGCGCGCTGAGCAGCTGTGTTGATTGCCGAGTGCAGGGGTGCGTGTGAGATTACAGGCACGCCGCTATCTCCGTGAATGCTCGCAGTCGGAGAAATGTTTGAAACTGTATAGACAGTGTTTACAGGTGGGGGTGCATACATTGTAATAGGCACGCCGCCACTTTCATAAAGCTTCCCGCTCTTAGCTGGAGTTTCTGGCTCACGCGTCACATCTGTGATGCTCGCGACATGAGCCCGAGAATTGTTTGAAACTGTATGGGCAGCGCTTATGGGTGGGGGTGCATATACTGTAGTAGGCACGCCGCCACTTACATAAAGCCTCCGCTCAGCGGCGGGTGTTTTTGGTCATGCATACAGTGTTTGTAACTGTGGGAGTGCGACTTTAGTGTGGACACGTGACCCTTAGTGACACAGGCAGAAAATGTGCTAACACTGAGCTTACAGCTCTCAGAGGCGCGGGCGCGCGCTGAACAGCTTTGTTGAGTGCAGGGGTGCGTGTGAGATTACAGGCACGCGCGCTATCTCCGTAATGCTCGCAGCAAGAGCCGAGCGAGTTCTGTGACTGGCCCATTGACTGCTGTACAGACATTTCCAGCCGCCTGTAAGGGGACTGGGTAATGTTTTACACGTTTTGCTTGCTGCAGTGAAGAGTTCAGCGAACTCTCTTACCGTGCTGGTGCCCGTGCTCGTGTCCGCTAATGTCGACGGCGCGGGGTCGAAGGCCGAGCCCGGCCAGTCGTCGGATGCAGCGCCAATTGGAAAGGCTGTCATCCTTTTCACCGTCGCCCCTGGCGCGCCGAACGAAATGAGACCCACCGCTCTGTTGGAGGGGTGCTGGTCCGTCTGCGTGGAATTGGACTGGCGGCGGGAGTTCTCGGTGGTGGTGAAGCACGCGGGACTGGCCCGGCGTGACGTCACTGAAGTCCGCGTGCTCTGGCGGCCTCCGTGAGCGGCGCTTTTTTCTTGCGCTGCTCGAACAGAGGGACGGCAACACGGTGGTAGCAGGCTCGTTCGCGGCGAGGCGGCGAGCAGCGCTGCTCGTTGAGGCCCAGGGAGTCACATTCGGGCATCCGCCGAAGTGAAAGCAGCTTCTGCGTGGTCAGGTCCCAGGCAGCGAGTGCAGAAGGCCTCTGCACGAGGCGCAGGTCGAAGGCATTTGGAACAACGCCTCGAATTTGCTCTTTTACTAAATACAAAAAGTGTCGCAAAGGCGAACACTTGCAAAGTAGCTTATTAAAAAGGATATAGTGATGCGCGCTGGATGGCGTAGCAGAAGGCTTCGAAGGCGGCTGAAGGCGCCGGCGTCCTCTTAGCAGTCCTGCTGTAGGCTTGTCAACGGCAGGCTAAAGACTCCAACAATCCGGAGGATCCAGCGAAGAGGAGGTCTTCGCTGAAGGAGATTAAATCTAAAGGAACTCGTATGACGGGTGCCCATTATATAGCCTGGCTATGCTAATTTCGGGCGGGCTCTGAGCCGCTGAACGCGAGGCGTCGCCCATTGGTCGCACGCTCAGAGTCGCCCCGTCATTGGTTCGAGCAGTTGCCGCAGCACAGCCAATGACCGAGCTGCCTCGCTCATTACTGTCTGCTGTGCAGCTGCAATGCGTTTTACATAAAGACTTCAATATTTCTAATAAGCTACTTACGCAATAGGAGAGACCTCTCGATAGGGAACTGTCTGTGTGCACCTATAACTGTCTGTGTGCATCTATAACAGTCCTGTGTACATCTATAACTGTCTGTGTGCATCAATAACTGTCTGTGTACACCTATAACTGTCTGTGTGCATCTATAACTGTCTGTGTACATCAATAACTGTCTGTGTGCACCTATAACTGTCTGTGTGCACCTATAACTGTCTGTGTGCATCTATAACCGTCCTGTGTACATCTATAGCTGTCTGTGTACATCTATAACTGTCTGTGTGCATCAATAACTGTCTGTGTACACCTATAACTTAACTGTCTGTGTACACCTATAACTGTCTGTGTGCATCTATAACTGTCTGTGTACATCTATAACTGTCTGTGTGCATCTATAACTGTCTGTGTACACCTATAACTGTCTGTGTGCATCTATAACTGTCCTGTGTGCATCTATAACTGTCTGTGTGCATCTATAACTATCTGTGTGCTTCTATAACTGTCTGTGTGCATCTATAACTGTCTGTGTGCATCTATAACTGTCTGTGTGCTTCTATAACTGTCTGTGTGCATCTATAACTGTCTGTGTGCATCAATAACTGTCTGTGTGCTTCTATAACTGTCTGTGCAGACAAATTGTAGACTCATTGTCTAGACGTAGAACACAGGCTAAATATAGAAAATTACTCAAAAGCTTATCGTTGAGTTTTTTATCACGATAAATATTGATATAGTTTTGTCGCCCAGCCCTAGACAGAAGCAATAGATAGAAGAACTGTGACAAATTCTGCAAGAAGCTTGAACAGCCAACAACCAATAAAAACTGTGTGCAGGTGTATCTAGAGGAAATGGTGCCATTTTAAAGGTAAAGGTGGTCACACCGAATATTGATTTAGCTTTATGTTTACTGGACTTTGTATGACATTAAGTGATAAATGAACAATATTTATGGCATTATTTTTGAAAACATCCACACTAAGAAACATTTTTCACAAGTGCCTAAAACTTTTACACTGTACTATATATATATATATATATATATATATATATATATATATATATATATATATATAAATATAAATTAAATGGAGCTTTTGTGAAATATGGAGCGCTGACTCTGATATTGATTGAATTTTTAAAGTTTGTAATATCTGAGGTTTTTCACAAAAAGTAGGGACAGAATTGTAAAACCTTAAGAAACTGAAATTAACATAGTAAATTAGCCTAGTAAAAATCTTTCTTATATGCATATTATTTTTTTAAGGTTTAATACATATACAGCAATCTATGTGAAGTACTAAGTTATGGAAAATTGAAAATATGTGTTTAGAACATTTCTAGTACACATATCCAAGTCATTTTAACCATTTAATCGGCGTCTCTTGACTTACCTTTAGCTGAACGCCAAAATAAATGGCAGAACTTCCTCTCGTCAAGGGGCCGCGGTAACGAAGCTCCGCCTCTGCAAGCTCTGCTGATTGGTTCCAGAACACCAACACTTCTGAGCCCAGCGGTAAAGCAGCCAATCGGTTCAAGCGCTGCGGTCTGGTCAGGAGCTTGAGACGGATGTCAAGATCCAGGACAGGTTCAAGAAGACCAGCGAGATCAGCAGGTACATCACTGAGCACCTGTTTGTCAATCTTCACCACAGATCCATTATCAATCACCTGGGATAAACAAAAATGGAATCGAATATGTCCTTCGAAGTCCAAAAAGAGCAGCAAATGACTAAAATTTCAGTCTTTCTCCTCACACACTAAGCTATCTCATGGCACATTTGAAATAAGCACAACAAATCTTCTTTTATGGTGGACCAAATTATTTATTTATAACATTGGCAGACTTGGTCCTCCATAGCTTTCTTCTTTTGCTTTCCACAAGAGAATGAAAGTCAGTTTTGGAAAATGAGAGCGAGTAAATGATGACAAAATGTGTGAATATGTGTGCTCTTCGCTTACTTTCACCCACAGGTAATCTCCTCGTCCACCCCTATCGCCTCCTCCCTCCTGTTCTTGGCATAGTTGCCCCCTCTGCAGGCGAATGGTTCCTTCCAGGTGGTCCTGCACTTTATGGTCGGAAGCAACCACGTACATTTTCTGGGGGCGTCGCCTCCTATTGTGATGCGCGCCGGCGGACATGATCGGAACACCTCGAAACCTGCGTCAATACACAACTAAACTTGTTTAACGAAAAAAATAATAACATTAGATATATTTCCTGTATGATACATTAAAACACGACATACTAACGGAAATAACGCATTATACTTGACGCGTTGGATACAATACAATAATTCTATAACCTAGTTATTAACCAGAAAAGCTAAGTTTGAGTGTTATTCGCTTTTAATTTAAGCATTAAAAACAAAGTGCATAAGCTCAAAGTGTGCCAGTGGCATTTCCTGCTGTATAAACCTGAATAGCAACTGCTGGTGATTTAAAATAGGTTTTAACATCGCTTTGAAAATAAACACATAGAAACACACAATAACCAAACGGAACTTTGACTTACCGACAATATCATCACCTTGGTTTAAAGTGCGATACTTTATCGCTCCGAGTCCGAAAACACAATTATGCCCCACTTAAACCAAAACAGGAAGCGAGATGATGGACAGCCGTGCCGACCAATCAGATGCTAGAAAAGTTTGACCAGCGAAGAGTCAGACCACGGGATGGGCGTGGCTTCGTGGGTGTGTGGGCGGGGCTCGCTTCCGAGGGAAATTCCACTGTTGGTTTTCATTTTGGAAATGAACAAATTTCTTATTTTCGACTGAATGAGAAGTCCACTTATCTGAGATTAGACGTATAATCTTTCATGATAACATCTTAAGTGATAAATAGTTCTATAATATCTATTAAAAGTGCCCCTTTTCATTTTAGATGTTGGTTTATGCTCTTGTCAGTTATACTTTCCTCGTCACATCGATTTTGAAAGTGGAAACGACAACAAACAACTGCTTTTTAAAAAAAAAAAAAAAAAAAAAAAATATATATATATATATATATATATATATATATATATATATATATATATATATATATATATATATATATATATATAATAACTAAATATATATAGACATTAATTAAATATACAAACTGTTAAAAGTACATAAACAAATAATTTAGTTAATAAATAAAAATATCCATACACAAGTGAAGAAAATAGTAGAAAAAAATTAAATATTTTTAAATTAATGAACCATAGAAATGTATAAAAGCTGACAACTTTGTACATTACTAAAAAAAATACAAATAGAGTAGGCTAACAATTACTTTAAGACTTCAAAAATGTGCTAAAAAGTTGTAAACATCATTTTATTTCTTTATAATATTTATTTTTTTAATTCCTCCATGTTCCTCTGTGGCAAAAACCCTTCATCTGGTGAATTTATAGACTACAAAATGCTTAATTTGGTAAATATTTCCATATTGAGCATTAATCGGTAAAACCGATATATTGGTCTACCTTTAGTGTAGGCCAACTAGTTGTACTCTCTGTGTCCCATCTGTGAAACGACACGTGTCAACAAAAATGGGGAGATTTCGTTTTTCATATTTTTGTTTTGGTGGATTAACAGCAGGACTGTGAAGTTACAAAAATAATACAATAAATTGGGATTTCTTGTTAAAGTTTTCAACTTATGTAAAAGATGCGAAACAGTCACTGTCTTTTCTCTCTTTCATTTAATTCACTTGTGTTAAAAAACATCTTATGTTACAATTTAAACCATTAAATTACAAGCAAACTGGCCAGAAGCTGCTACTGCTACTGGCCACATTAACTGTGTTACGTTCCTGTGTTGTCTGCCCTTTGTTCTCGGTTTCACTATCACATTTATTTCACGTTTCCTTGTTGTCCGCTCCATATTTTTCATCTCACCCGTCACCGATCCCGGTCCATGTCACGTTTTCCCTGTTGTCCGCCCTGAGTCTCACTGTCCGTGTGTTAAACTACATTTCCCACAATTCCCGGCCTCCCTCACTGCCTGCACTCATCATTGTTTCCACCTGTGTCTCGTTCAGTCTCCACTTTGTCTGTGTATTTAAACCCCGGTTCTTTGTGTAGTCTCTGTCGATTGTTGTTTGTTTCTTGAATGTCATCTAGCCTGGTCTGTGTCCCTTACCCGAGTTCTTAGTTTTGTTTGAGTTTTGTTTCCTCGTGTTTATCTGTTTCATTGTGTTTTAGTTTCCTGTTTTCCCATCGTGGACTTTCATTTGTGTTTACCTTTGATTTCTTATTTGTTTATCCCAATAAAACCACATTTGGATCCGCACCTCTTGTCCGTCTTGTCCTGCTTCACACCCATCATAACAGAACAATCGACCAAAGAATGGATCCAGCGGTCCAACAGGCCAACTATCGGCTACTTTGTCTTAAGCAAGGGGACCAACCGGCGTTGAACCACATAGGCGACTTCCTCAAGATGGCTTGCGTCTCAGACTTCCCGGACTCTGCCCTGGTGGTCTACTTCAGGGGCAACCTGAACGCCTCGTTGAGGGAACGGTTGCCACCGGCAACGCACGAGTACACTCTCTGCAGCTTCGTGGAGATGACTTTGCGGGTCTGCGACTCACCGTTAACCGTGGGCGTTGCCGAAAAGGACCCTACCTCGCCATCCACAGTGGAGTCCCTTCAACCACCTCCGGCGGCCCCAGTAACACCAGCCCCACCTGTCAGCGAACCGACCCTCACGCCAGTCACCTTCCACGAGCCAGCGCAGCCCACTTCGTCAGCCCGGAGGAGGGTGAGAAGACGGGCTTCCGCCTTCCGGCACACGCCTGCCCCGGTCTGCGAACCAGAGCCCACGCCTGCCCCGGTGAGCGAGCCTGTGCCCACGTCAGACACAGTCGGCGAGCCCAAGCCCACGCATGTCACTTTGAGCGAGCCTGAGTCCTCGTCAGCCACGATGCACGAGCCAGAGCCCACGCATGTCATTGTGAGCGAGCCTGAGCCCTCGACCGTCCCCGAGCCAGCGCCTGTAGCCTCAGTCGTCAGCGAGCCAGTGCCGATAGCCTCAAACGTCAATGAGCCAGTGCCTGTAGCCTCTACCGTCCCAGAGCCAGTGCCTGTAGCCTCAGATGTCCGTGAGCCAGCGCCTGTAGCCTCTACCATCCCTGAGCCAGTGCCTGTAGCCTCAGATGTCCGTGAGCCAGCGCTTGCAGCCTCGACCGTCCCTGAGCCAGCGCCTGTGGTCTTGACCGTACCAGCGCCAGTAGCCCTGACCGTCCAAGAGCCAGCGCCAGTAGCCCTGACCGTCCAAGAGCCAGCGCCAGTAGCCATGACCGTCCAAGAGCCAGCGCCAGTAGCCACGACCGTCCGAGAGCCAGCACCCCCCGAGCTTACCAGAGCTCCGCCTTCCGAGATTCCTGAGCTTTCCAGAGCTCCGCCCTCCGAGCTTTCCAGAGCTCCGCCCTCCGAGCTGTCCAGAGCTCCGCCCTCCGAGCTGTCCAGAGCTCCGCCTTCCGAGTTCCCCGAGCCTTCCAGGGCTCCGCCTCCAGAGCCTCTCGAGTCTTCCACGGCTCCGTTTCCCGAGCCTCCTCCGGCTCCGTTTACCGAGCCTCCTCCGGCTCCGCCTCCCGAGCCTCCTACGGCTCCGCCTCCCGAGCCTTCCAGGTCTCCTACGGCTCCCCCTCCAGAGCCTCCTACGGCTCCACCTCCCGAGCCTCCTACGGCTCTGCTCCCAGAGACTCCAGAGCTTCCTACGGCTCCGCCTCTCGAGCATCCTACGGCTCCACCTCTCGAGCCTGCTACGGCTCCTCTCCCAGAGACTTCTGAGCCTCCTACGGCTCTGCCTTCTGAGCCTCCTACGGCTCTGCCTTCTGAGCCTCCTACGGCTCTGCCTTCTGAGCCTCCTACGGCTCTGCCTTCTGAGCCTCCTACGGCTCCGCCCCCAGAGCCTCCTACGGCCCTGCTCCCAGATACTCCAGAGCCTACTAGAGCTCCGCCCCTCGAGCCTCCTACGGCTCCGCCCCCTGAGCCTCCTACGGCTCCGCCTCCTGAGCCTCCCTTGGCTCCGCCTCCAGAGCCTTCCAGGCCTCCGCCTCTAGAGCTGCCTACGGCGCCACCGCCCTCAGCTCCATCTCATGAGCCTTCCTCGGCTCCACCTCCTGAACCTTCCTCGGCTCCGCCTCAGAGGTCCTCCTTGGCTCCGCCTCACGTGGCTCCGCCGGCCTCCCCAGTGGCCACTCCTCCTCCCAGGTCCCCTGAACCGGTCCTTGCCCCACGGCCATCTCCTAGGCCACCTAAACCGGCCTCTGTCCCGTGGCCACTTCCCAGGTCCCCTGAACCGGCCCTTGGCCCACGGCCATCTCCCAGGCCACCAAATCCGGCCTCTGTCCTGTGGCCTCCTCCCAGGCCCCCTGATCTGGCTCTTGCCTTATGGCCAGCCCCCGGGCCATCTAAACCTGTCCAGGCCCGGTCAACACCTCCCAGACCACCTAAACCTGCCCCTGCCCGGTCGATACCTCCCTGGCCTCCTAAACCTGTCCCTTTGTGCCCCGGTGGACTGCCTAATTGCCCCTTGTGCCCCCATGGACTGCCTAATTGCCCCTTGTGCCCCCGTAGACTGTCTAATTGCCCCTTGTGCCCCCATGGACTGCCTAATTGCCCCTTGTGCCCCCATGGACTGCCTAATTGCCCCTTGTGCCCCCATGGTCTGTCTCATTTCCCTTTGTGCCCCCGTGGACTGCCTAATTGCCCCTTGTGCCCCCTTGGTCTGTCTCCGTGTCCCTTGTGCCTTCTTGCTCTGTTTCTGTGCCCCTTGTGCTCCCTTTTCTCTGTCTGTGTTCCCCCGGGTCTACCCCCTCACTCCTTGGATCTTTTGTTTTTGTTCTTCTTTGTGGGGTTTCTGTTTGCGGTAGGACCGTCTGGAATCCGGTCCTTTTAGGGGGGGGTTATGTTACATTCCTGTGTTGTCTGCCCTTTGTTCTCGGTTTCACTATCACATTTATTTCACGTTTCCTTGTTGTCCGCTCCGTATTTTTCATCTCACCCTTCACCGATCCTGGTCCATGTCACGTTTTCCCTGTTGTCCGCCCTGAGTCTCACTGTCCGTGTGTTAAACTACATTTCCCACAATTCCCGGCCTCCCTCACTGCCTGCACTCATCATTGTTTCCACCTGTGTCTCGTTCAGTCTCCACTTTGTCTGTGTATTTAAACCCCGGTTCTTTGTGTAGTCTCTGTCGATTGTTGTTCGTTTCTTGAATGTCATCTAGCCTGGTCTGTGTCCCTTACCCGAGTTCTTAGTTTTGTTTGAGTTTTGTTTCCTCGTGTTTATCTGTTTCATTGTGTTTTAGTTTCCTGTTTTCCCATCGTGGACTTTCATTTGTGTTTACCTTTGATTTTCTTATTTGTTTATCCCAATAAAACCACATTTGGATCCGCACCTCTTGTCCGTCTTGTCCTGCTTCACACCCATCATAACAAACTGTGTTTCCCCAGATATCATACTGTGGTTTGGGGCGTCGATGTCCCCTTCAATCACAGAACCGTGGTTTATCCCTGAACACAAACAATTAATTAAGAGATCATACACGTAATATCACATCTTTAATCCTAATTTATGTTAGATGACTAGATGTACAGATCAGAATCAGCTTTATTGCCAAGTATGCTTACACATACAAGGAATATGTCTTGGTGACAGGAACTTCCAGTACACAACAATACAAAAACATCAGCAAGAAATAGATAATTAAAAACAAGAAAAAAAAAAGAATAATAAAATAAATAATTATACATATACGTACATACACTCAGACACATCTTCATACATACCCACATACACACATGTAGTGCAAATCTAATACAAATCCGTTATATAAAGAACAAAATACAGTTTATTATGTACAGTGCAATGTATGTAATGGCATAAGTGGATATGTTGGTTAATATAAATAGACTTAACCATGTATTGCACATAATTATTGCTCAATGGGGCAATTTTAACTGTTCATGAGATGGATCGCCTGAAGGAAAAAACTATTCCTGTGCCTGACGGTTCTGGTGTTCAGAGCTCTGAAGCGCCGGCCAGAAGGCAACAGTTCAAAAAGGTAGTGGGCAGGGTGAGTGGGATACAGAGTGATTTTTACAGCCTTTTTCCATTTTTACAGTGATTTTTACAGCCTCTGGAAGTGTATAGTTCTTGAAGGGGGGGCAGGGGGCAACCAATAATCCTCTCAGCAGTCCAAACTCTCCTTTGTAGTCTTCTGTTGTCTGATTTCGTAGCTGCACCAAACCAGACAGTTATTGAAGTGCAGAGGACAAACTCAATGACTGCTGAGTAGAACTGTTTCAGTTTCAGTTCGGCAGGTTGAACTTCCTCAGCTGGCGAAGGAAGTACAACCTCTGCTGGGCCTTTTTCACAGTGAGTCAATGTGTGTCTCCCACTTCAGGTCCTGTGGGATGGTAGTGCCCAGGAACCTGAATGACTCCACTGCTGCCACAGTGCTGTTCAGAATGGTGAGGGGGGACAATGTTGGGGTGTTCCTCCTAAAGTCCACAATCATATCCACCATTTTGAGCGGTTTCAGCCCCACGTTGTTATTATTGCACCAGTGAGCCAGCCGTTCAACCTCCTTTCTGTATGCAGACTGATGACAGTGGTGTCATCTGCAAACTTCAGGAGCCTGACAGAGGGGTCCTTGGTGGTGCAGTCATTAGTGTAGAGGAAGAAGAGTAGTGGGGAGAGCACACATCCCTGGGGGGCACCAGTGCTGATGGTACAGGTGCTGGATGTGAATTTTCCCTGTCTCACAAGCTGCTGCCTGTCTGCCAGAAAGCTGATAATCCACTGACAGATAGACATGAGAACAAGGAGTTGGTTTAACTTAGTCCGGAGAATAGCTGGGACGATGGTGTTGAATGCCGAGCTGAAGTCCACAAAAGGATCCTTGCGTATGTCCCTGGTCTGTCCAGAGTTTGCAGGACATGATGTAATCCCATGTTGACTGCATCATCCACAGACCTGTTTGCTCGATAAGCAAATTGAAGGGGATCTAGAAAGGGTCCTGTGATGTCCTTCAGGTGGGCCAACACCAATCTCTCAAATTACTTCATGACCACAAACGTCAGGGTGACAGGTCTGAAGTCATTAAATCCTGTGATTTTCGGTTTCTTAGGGACAGGGATAATAATTGAGCATTTGAAGCAGCATGGGACTTCACACTGCTCCAGTGATCTATTGAAGATCTAAGTGAAGATGGGGGCCAGTTGGTTAGCACAGGATTGGAGGCACACTGGTGAAACTTCATCTGGGCCTGAAGTCTTCCTTGATCTTTGCTTCCAAAGACACGGCACACATCGTCTTCACAGATCTTGAGTGCAGGTTGAGTAACAGGAGGGGGAGGAGGGAGGCTGCAGGAGGTGTTAATGTTTGTGTGAAGTGAAGGTCCGAATGTGTATGGGGTGTGAGATTGGGCCTTTCGAATCTGTAGTAGAACACATTCAGGTCGTCAGCTAGTCATTGGTCCACCACAGGGTTGGTGGTAGGAGTCCTGTAATTGGTAAGTTGTTTTAGGCCACTCCACACTGATGCAGGGTCGTTAGCTGAAAACTTGTTTTCCAGCTTCTCAGAGTAACTTCTTTTAGCCACTCTGATTTCCTTATTCAGTGTGTTCCTGGCCTGATTGTACAAGTCTTTATCCCCACCCCGTAAGCATCTTCTTTGGTATAAGCTGACTGATTATCAGGTATGTGGTATAGGAGTGGTGGTGGTGTAGTGGTCTAAGCCCATAACTGGTAATCTGGTAATCAGAAGGACACTGGTTCGAGCCCCACAGCCACCACCATTGTGTCCTTGAGTAAGGCACTTAACTCCAGGTTGCTCCAGGGGGATTGTCCCTGTAATAAGGGCTCTGTAAGTCACTTTGGATAAAAGCATCTGCCAAATGCATAAATGTAAATGTAAATGTATGTGCTGCCGAATGTTCAGCAGTTTGTCCCTGGTAAAACTGACTGGAAAAAGATAACTAAACACAGGACAAACAAACAAAAGAATTGGAGAGCTCCACACCGAGGTGCTCCATTGTAGATTAATAGATATGCAGAACGATCAACTATAATTCTTATATGTCAGCCCATGGCGTCAGCTTTGTAACGCAATGTCAATTGTAACGAGTCGTAAGGGAGTCTCGGCTACGTACGTAACCTCAGTTCCCTGAGACGAGGGGAATGAGACATTGCGTAAGCTGGTTGACTCAGAGTTCTTTGAGGTGTGAACGATGTGCTCTTTGTCCCTCAGTCAGAAAATTCTGAGGAATGGTGTTTGCATGGCCGCTTTTATACCGGACAGCTTCCCACCTAAAAAGCTGGGGCTTAAACACCATAGCCAATCCTGATGTTACTGTAGAAAGGTTTCAACTAGATCGTCTAGAAGGACACTCCCCTAGCTTTAGCTTAGTGACACAATGTCTCATTCCCCTCGTCTCAGGGAACCAAGGTTATGTATGTAACCGAGATGATTTCTTGTGTGCTGGAACTAAATGCAAAATAAAATCTGCTAGTTTTCTCCTAAAACTAAACTAAAACGAATGCAAAAATATTAATATAACTTATGATTTTCCTTATAACAACATTTAGTTCTGTTTATGATTCAAAGTGTTGAGTTGATTTGAATACCAGCTGAAGCGAGTGAAGGGACATTTTTCTAATGTGAGATGATTTCATATCATTTGCATCTGTAAAAACGACACATGGCAACTAAACATTAACTCAAAATGTTATAATAAAACCAATTAAGGAAAAATTAAATAAACATCTGA
The DNA here is from genome assembly GCF_025860055.1 of Xyrauchen texanus. Classification (NCBI taxonomy): domain Eukaryota; kingdom Metazoa; phylum Chordata; class Actinopteri; order Cypriniformes; family Catostomidae; genus Xyrauchen; species Xyrauchen texanus. The sequence continues at coordinate 3,278,495 of NC_068277.1, read as the reverse complement.
TCTAATGTATGTTGTGTTGAGATAAATAAAGACACTAAATCAGATGTTGGCCTCAGTTTTGGACTTTTGCTGATATCTTTTCCAATCTAGCTATTCTAATCAAACATGAATTTGAAAAACTGAACTAGCTGGATTGGAATTAGCATGATAAGAAGGTCTTCCATTTATTAATTTCATCCCATATTTGTTAAGTCATCTGCCAAGAACAAGACCCAGGATTTCCAAACATTTTGAATATTTACACCATTAGTTGATTCATAAATCGACAAGATGAGTTGCTCTACTTACCAATGGCTTTATAATTTTTATAATATTTTAATACTAATATTATTTTAATAGTTTTTTCACTATTGTCCTTCTAGAAGGGAGGCTCAAAATCAAAGCGTGGTGAATCGGGCTCCCCCTCGTAAAGACTAGGGTCTGGTTCGTCGCCCTCAGCAGCCCCCAAAGCAAGACCTCAGGGCAGTTATTTCTAAAAAGAAAAAAACCCTGAGTGTTTTGTGCCCAGCTTTGTAGGGATAGCCCCCCCTTGGGATGGGTCAGATGAAACATCCACCTGTACACTCCTGATACCCCCATTCCCGCCGCCTCTGGTGTTTCGGTAGTTAGCAGTTTCCAGCTAAATGTTGGGTGTTCCGTTGCTTCCTGCCGTAGTCTAGGACATGGGACACTTGACATCCCCTCAACAGGAAGTGTCAGGAACTACTGCCAGGTGTTTCTATGTGGGTCCTAAGAACAGTAGAAAAAGGCTACAGAAATTTATTTGTTCGCCGTCCTCCGTGTTTCAATGGCATGGTTCCCACTACCGTGAAACGGGGACAAGCATGTCTACTGTGGAAAGAACTGCAAAATCTCTTGGTCAAAGGGGCCATAGAACATGTTCCCCTTCCAGAGAGAGAGTCATGTTACTACAGCAGATAATTCCTAGTCCCCAAGAAGGATGGGGGGTTGTGTCCGATTTTAGACCTTCGAGGCTTGAATCGTTCGTCAGTTCAAGATGCTAACCGTCAAGACAGTCGTGTCTCAAATCCAACATCGCGATTGGTTGGTCACGATCGATCTCATGGATGCATACTTTCATATTAAGTCTGCCACAACACAGGAAGTTCCTGAGGTTCACTTTCGGGGGCGAAGCTTTCCAATATCGGGTTCTTCCATTCGGTCTAGCCTTATCACCCCATACATTCTCAGAATGCATGGATGCAGCACTGGCTCCTTTGCAACTCCAGGGCATCCACATTCTGAATTACATAGATGACTGGCTGATACTAGCACAGTCACAAGAACTGGCATTACAGCACAGGAATATTGACTTAGCTCATCTGGTTTCTCTGGGGTTGAGGCTCAACACCAAGAAAACTTGCCTCTCTACCACTCAGAAAACTACCTATCTGGGAATCGTATGGAATTCGATCACAATGTGGGCACAATTGTCTCCCACTCGAATCGAGTCCATTCAGAACACCCTGAGCAAAGTCAGGCTAGGCCGAGGTTGTCAGTACCAACGACTACTAGGTCTCATGGTAACTGCATCCTCGGTGATCCCTTTGGGCCTTTTTGCACATGAGACCATTTCAGTTGTGGCTCAAAGCCAGGGGATTTCAACCCAGGTGCCAATCCCCTAGGCTGATAAGGGTTACAAGCCACGTGCTACGTACCTGAGTGGTTCAGACCCCGGTTCCTCACTTTGAGTCCCACTCTAGGTGCGTCTTGCCATCGCAGGTTGCTAACGACAGATGCCTCCCTGACGGGCTGGGTAGCGGTCTTAAGTGGTCGTCCAGCTCAAAAGGAATGGGAGGGTCGTCAGCTCGATTGTCATATTAACTGTCTCGTGTTGATGGCTGTATTTCTGGCCCTGAAATACTTCCTCCAGAGGCTGCAATGTCTTGGTGCGGGTGGACAACACAGCGGTAGTCTCTTACATAAACCATCAAGGAGGTCTACGTTCATGCCAGCTGAACAGACTGGCAAAGCAGATTCTCCTTTGGGCCTAGGGAAAGCTCCTCTTAATCAGAACAGCTTATATCCCTGGATGCCTGAATGGGAGCAGATTTACTGTCCAGATAGAAAATACCGACGGGGGAGTGGAAACTCCACCCCGAGGTAGTGGAACAAATCTGGTTTAGATTTTACAGAGCAGAAGTGGACCTCTTTGCCTCCCAACAGACAGCACAATGTCCCCTCTACTTCTCTCTGAGTCACCCAGCCCTCCTGGGTGAATGTACAATGACTTGATATAAATGTGATTGAAACACTTTGCATACAGAAGCACATGTGATAGCAGTGTAGGCCATTCTTCAAGATCAGTGGCAGGCCGTGCATTAGAAGTCCTGGCCTTCAGTGTGATTCATGCCATTAAGAAAACACAGTTTCACAATGAATAAGATGTTGCAGATAACTAGTAATACCAACTGACATTTTAAAACATGTCCACTTATGAAAGCCAAAACTTGAAATGACACTTAATGCTCAAGCAAGCCTGATTTTAACTGCAGCATGACTGTTTTGTGAAATGGACATCTCTCGCACAGACATTAAAAAATAATAATTTTTCATATGTATCTATCAAGGAGGTCTATAATACCTAATAATAATAATAATATCTAATAATATTTGTTATTTAAATGTTGCTTGTATTAAACTTTGTTTCATCAGGGTACACGGTTCTGCTTCATTCCATTCCAGTTGGATGTGGGATTTTCCCACTTGATATCTCAGACCATAAATGCATCCCATTCCCTGATATTCAGAACTGCAACGCTCCCGTTAGCTTAGCAGGGGTTTGACACTCATTAGAAATGTCTCCTAGCAACCCAACTGATAAATAATGCTAGCACTAGTGTCACGATTCACTGTTGTCTGCCCTGTGTTTCTCCCCTGTCATCTGTTCCCGGACTACACTTCCCATAATTCCCTGCTCTTATCACTGCCAGCTGTCCCTCATTGTTCCTCACCTGTGTTTAATGTTCTCATTAGTCTTTGTGTAATTAATGCCCTGATTTCTGTTAAGTATTGTCAGTTATTGAATGTATACATGTCTTGTTCCAAGCCCTGTTCTTAGTTCCCTGTGTTTTTTTGTTTTATTCTGAGTTACCTGCTTCATCTTTTGTTTTCATTAAAAGCTGCATTTAGATCCTCACTCCTCGTCTGCCTCGTAACAACTAGCATTTGTGTTACAGGTGTACGATTATCAAAAGAGATTATAATGTTTTATACACCTGTTAAACAAGCTTTAATATCATGTAATGTGAAAACAATCTCATTTATCGATATTACTTAATAAAGTAAATATGTAACTTAATAAATGTTTATCACTTTCTCTGTAAATCTCCCTGAGTGTGGACATGTTTGTGTGACATCATGCCCCAACATCTCGACGAAATCAGAGTTGAGAAATTCTGCACGAGTCTACAAGTTGTAATTCTGATCAAAGATGCGTCCATTGCACTTTTCCTTGTAGGAAGTTGTAAAATCCGACTTTCCGAGTTGAATGGAACGCAGCACTACTTTTCCAAACTTGATCTGACACTGAATTCTCCAGCAGTCTAATTTACACTTAGAAAACTCCTGATGTTGTTATAGCAATGCAAAAAGCACTTACCAATTTACTTGAAGTGAAAATCAGTCCCCCTTTACTGTTTAATAAATTAAGCAATCGCACGGTCATGCAGAACATCTCGTGTTTTTAAATCAATAAGGATCTCTGTCTCAAAGGCGACACCAGCAGTGATGATAGACTGTCAGACAGCTTGATGTTGCGCTCTTCGCTTTTAAATTACATACGTGACTTAAAGCGTGATTGCGTCACTCAAGGCCAGCAAGCAGACTTTAGTTGCTCAATCATTTGCACTGTTGAGGGATTCTTTGGAAATTCGGAAGGCCTGACGAGGTGCAGCTCAGACTCACGCGCTGCTTCGGGCATGTGATGTGTGAAACAGTTGTCACACTTCGCTTGTAAGCATCAAAGTTCATAAACTTTTCATTTTCTCTATTTGTTTGTAGATTAATTAAGAGTGGAAAGTGATTAAAAATACATAGGCAAAAAGGTGATGGTGGCAGTCTCATTATGAACGTTTTGTGAGGGAGGGTAATTTGAGACTCATTTGATTTACTGTGTGTGGCTGGGGAGTACTTTAGACACGTCAAACAAATATTTGTCAATGTGAGTCCATAATTAGCACGCCATCAAGTGCACTGGGCGGTGCGAGTTACCATATGCAGGTATATTACACTTATTTTAATGTTCGGTTCACGAGACAGTGATTACTTAAATTGAAATGTTGTGTATTATATTTTAACAGTGACACGGGGGCCAGGAGGTGTTGCAGCTGGCTTTGTGCGTGCTGTTAGGCTTTATGCGGCCCATTGTTGGTCCTGTGAATTAGGATTACCTGCATCCAGTAGTCATTTTTCGAACTGGAGCGCTTCTGAACGGAGTTGTATTCTCCTCTGCAAGCTGTCTTCGACCATTCCTCTGCCTTTTATTGGAACGATGCATCCAGTGTCGATCTTTACATTTATTCAAATTGTTTGACGAGCTCATTTCAGCGAACGAGGGTCTCCTTGACGACCGGAACGATAGCGAGTTCACAGCCTGTGGTGACGCATCTAAATTTAGTCTTTTCCAGAATTGACATTAAGATTTGATTACAGTGGCGAGAAGCTACTGGTTTTGTCACTACTATTGTGTTTCATTGCGAATAATATGTCTCTTTGGATTTTGTTTGTAAATGTGTTTTGAGTATTCTGTTGTATTGTAGTCTGAGATTACATTCTTATATGACAGTGCTGGGCTGACAGAGTTCACCAGTATCAGCCAGCGAACGATTGTAATATTGTGACAAACTGATTCCTTCTGGCAGCATGTGATAAGTGTTTAATTGACAGACCATTACGTGAAATGTGTATTTGTGTGTTTGTTTGTATCTCATACTGTTTTTCTCTTCCATTCAGAATTGGAGTTCCAGTATTAGCCAGAGTCCTCTGTGTGTGGTGGTGGTTCGGCTATCAGTCTGCAGTGTGATTTGGTGTTGTGTGGTGAGAGCACGAGTAGTTGCTATGTTTATTGGATAGGCAAGATGAATCCCCCAATTCTGAAGTGGTAAAGTGTGTGTGCGTGCATGTGTGTGTGTCTGCGTAATATGCTCTATGATTGATGCGTTCCTTTTAATGTTTGTATATTAAAAGATACCAGTTTTGCATTTTATTATATGTATTGAGGAATAAACTCTGTGAAGCGCTTATCCTTGTCTGATACCTGACTCAGCCACTGCGAATCTGTGTGTTTTGCAATTGATGTATCTGTGGGTCCCCGGCCAATTTCCGGGGTGGCGTAGTCGGTTTAGTGCCATAATTGGCATTGTAGTAAACTCTTGATCTTATACTACCACACTATATATATTTACACTTATTGCAGATCATTACTGAGATCATTTTTAATATGTTTATTAAAAAATAATCACCTTTGTTGTGATCAATCGTTTTATTTTAGAAAGAAGGGTAGGTGCAACTCTCTTGATACTATCGCCATGGCTGGAGATAATACCGGAATTGCGTTATCACCCCAAGATTGTACCAGAAATATGTAGGCTAGGTGCCATGCATAGAGTGCATTTGTAATATTTGCAAGTATTTACATTTGCTGGGTTTCCATCGAAGTTGAAATTCCACTTAATGCAACTGATAAACAATGCTAGCAGATCTAGACATATGTAGCATATCTAAACATATGTAGCATATCTAGACATATGTAGCATATCTAAACATATGTAGCATATCTAGACATATGTAGCAGATCTAAACATATGTAGCATATCTAAACAAATGTAGCATATCTAGACATATGTAGCAGATCTAAACATATGTAGCATATCTAGAAATATGTAGCATATCTAGACATATGTAGCATATCTAGACATATGTAGCATATCTAGAAATATGTAGCATATCTAAACATATGTAGCAGATCTAGACATATGTAGCATATCTAGAGATATGTAGCAGATCTAAACATACACTCACCTAAAGGATTATTAGGAACACCTGTTCAATTTCTCATTAATACAATTATCTAATCAACCAATCACATGGCAGTTGCTTCAATGCATTTAGGGGTGTGGTCCTGGTCAAGACAATCCCCTGAACTCCAAACTGAATGTCAGAATGGGAAAGAAAGGTGATTTAAGCACTTTTGAGCGTGGCATGGTTGTTGGTGCCAGACGGGCCGGTCTGAGTATTTCACAATCTGCTCAGTTACTGGGATTTTCACGCACAACCATTTCTAGGGTTTACAAAGAATGGTGTGAAAAGGGAAAAACATCCAGTATGCGGCAGTCCTGTGGGCTGAAAATGCCTTGTTGATGCTAGAGGTCAGAGGAGAATGGGCCGACTGATTCAAGCTGATAGAAGAGCAACTTTGCCTGAAATAACCACTCGCTACAACCGAAGTATGCAGCAAAGCATTTGTGAAACCACAACACGCACAACCTTGAGGCGTATGGGCTACAACAGCAGAAGACCCCACCGGTACCACTCATCTCCACTACAAATAGGAAAAAGAGGCTACAATTTACAAGAGCTCACCAAAATTGGACAGTTGAAGACTGGAAAAATGTCGTCTGGTCTGATGAGTCACGATTTCTGTTGAGACATTCAGATGGTAGAGTCAGAATTTGGCGTAAACAGAATGAGAACATGGATCCATCATGCCTTGTTACCACGGTGCAGGCTGGTGGTGGTGGTGTAATGGTGTGGGGGATGTTTTCTTGGCACACTTTAGGCCCCTTAGTGCCAATTGGGCATCGTTTAAATGCCACGGCCTACCTGAGCATTGTTTCTGATCATGTCCATCCCTTTATGGCCATCCTCTGATGGCTAATTCCAGCAGGATAATGCACCATGTCACAAAGCTCGAATCATTTCAAATTGGTTTCTTGAACATGACAATGAGTTCACTGTACTAAAATGGCCCCCACAGTCACCAGATCTCAACCCAATAGAGCATCTTTGGGATGTGGTGGAACGGGAGCTTCGTGCCCTGGATGTGCATCCCACAAATCTCCATCAACTGCAAGATGCTATCCTATTAATATGGGCCAACATTTTTAAAGAATGCTTTCAGCACCTTGTTGAATCAATGCCACGTAGAATTAAGGCAGTTCTGAAGGCGAAAGGGGGTCAAACACAGTATTAGTATGGTGTTCCTAATAATCCTTTAGGTGAGTGTATGTAGCATATCTAGACATATGTAGCATTTCTAGACATATGTAGCAGATCTAAACATATGTAGCAGATCTAGACATATGTAGCATATCTAAACATATGTAGCATATCTAGACATATGTAGCAGATCTAGAGATATGTAGCATATCTAGAGATATGTAGCAGATCTAGACATATGTAGCAGATCTAGACATATGTAGCAGATCTAAACATATGTAGCATATCTAAACATAAGTAGCATATCTAAACATATGTAGCAGATCTAGACATATGTAGCTGTAACGATAGTGTGGGAAGCAGGAGCAGGCAGACAGGAGGATCAGATCCAAACGCAGTTTATTAAGGTTGTGACAAAACAAAACAAAACACTGGAACAAATGAAAAGTCCACGGGGGGAACAAACTCAAACACAAAATAACACACAGTAGGTGGAACAAACAGCGAACAGTGAACATCCACGAAGGGCTGGGGAATCCTTGAATACACTAGGGGAACAGAGAGAACAGCAGGAGGTCATTGGAGTAAACGGGAACCGTGAAGACGAACAAGAAACGTCAACGCATGACAACGGGAAGGGAAAACAGCGGGGTTTAAATAAAGAGACACGGTAATGACAAAATGACAGAAAGGTGCGGACAATAACACGCAGACAGGGCCGGAAACGACGGGAAGAAGGGAAGTGTAGTTTTCACAGAGACAGTGAAACATGGGCAGACAACATGGAAGACCTGACAGGGAGCGTGAAGGGTAAAACAGAAAACACGGGCGGACAACAAGGGAGCGTGACATGGAAAGTGACTAGTGATGGGTGAAACAGAAAACACGGGGCGGAGAACATGAAACACGGTGCAGACGACGCGAAACATGGTGCAGATGACGCGAAACACAGTGCAGGTGACACGAAACATGGTGCGGGTGACACGAAACCATGACATAATCCCCCCTCAAAAAGACCGGATTCCAGACAGTCTAAAATGAACAAAAAAAAAGGAATGAAGAACCCAGGAGAGAGGGGGTAGACTGGGGGATAAACAGACAGACCAGGGGACGAACAAGGGGCACAAAGACAGAACAAGGAGGCACAAGGGGCAATCAGGCTGTCCAGGGAGGTCGAGAGAGCAGACAGGCAGACCAGGGAGGCCGAGAGGGCAGGCAAGCAGTCTTTGGGAGTATGCGAAGGGGACCGGGTCCGGCGGCCTGGGAGGCATCAACCGGGCAGGGGCAGGTTCAGGAGGGCTGGAAGTCGGCCACAATGTGGGGATAGGCCTGAGGGGCTCGGGAGCTGGCCACGAGGTGAGCACCAGATTAGGAGGTCTGGGAGAGGGCCATGGGGCCAGAGCTGGTTTGGGTGACCTGGGAGCTGGTCTCTGGGCAGGGGCCGGTACAGGAGACCTGGGAGGTGGGTGGTAGGAGGCTTAAGAGGCGGAGACCTGGAAGGCTCTGGAGGCAGAGCACAGGGAGGTGGCGCCGTAGGAGGTTTCGGAGGTGGAGACCTGGAAGGCTCTGGAGGCGGAGCCGAGGGAGGTGGCGCCATAGGAGGTTTCAGAGGCGGAGCCCTAGAAGGCTCTGGAGTCTCTGGGAGCAGAGCCGTAGGAGGCTCGGGAGGCGGAGCCCTGGGAGGCTCGAGAGACTTGAGAGGCGGAGCCCTGGAAGGCTCGAGAGGCTTGAGAGGCGGAGCCCTGGAAGGCTCGAGAGACTTGAGAGGCGGAGCCCTGGAAGGCTCGAGAGGCTTGAGAGGCGGAGCCCTGGGAAGCTCGGGAGGAGGAGCCCTGGAAGACTCGAGAGACTGGAGAGCCAGAGCCCTAGGAGGCTCGGGAGGAGGAGCCCTGGAAGACTCGAGAGACTTGACCTGGTCGGCGTGGCTTCAGGCTCGCTGGCTGTGGCTGGAAAGGGCTCAGGCTCGCTGACCGTGGCTGACGAGGGCTCGGGCTCGCTGACCGGGGCTGGCGTGGGCTCTGGCTCGCAGACCGGGGCAGGCGTGGGCTCTGGCTCGCAGACCGGGGCAGGTGTGGGCTCTGGCTCGCAGACCGGGGCTGGCGTGGGCTGGGAGGCGGAAGGGAAAACAGTGGGGTTTAAATAAAGAGACACGGTAATGACAAAATGACAGACAGGTGCGGACAATAAAACGCAGACAGGGCCGGAAACGATGGGAAGAAGGGAAGTGTAGTTTTCACAGAGACAGTGAAACACGGGCGGACAACACGGAAGACCTGACAGGGAGCGTGAAGGGTAAAACAGAAAACACGGGCGGACAACAAGGGAGCGTGACATGGAAAGTGACTAGTGACGGGTGAAACAGAAAACACGGGGCGGGGAACACGAAACACGGTGCAGACAACGCGAAACATGGTGCAGATGACGCGAAACACAGTGCAGGTGACACGAAACATGGTGCGGGTGACACGAAACCATGACAGTATCATATCTAAACATATGTAGCAGATCTAGACATATGTAGCAGATCTAAACATATGTAGATTAAGGCAGGGCGGAGGACGGGACCGGGTGTGTAGGATCACGACCTGGCCCCGCCCTCCGCCCTGACACACAGATCTAAACATATGTGGCAGAACTTGACATTTGTTTCTGGGGTGGAGGAGGGTTTAAGAGAAAACTCTCACACTGCGCTGCAGTTAATCCAGTTTATCTGCAAAACTGAGCAATTTAAATGTTAGAAAAATAGAGAGCAAGTTGATTGGCTACTGGATTACATGTCAAAGGACCAATCAGCTTAAAACATGTGAGCCGATTGGCTTGATATATCACATGTGATATCTGAAAAAGTTCAAATAACCTGGTTCATATGTTTAAACCCAAATATAAACATTTTTAATTGGTCAAATTTAATTGTTTCAAAGAAGCTTTAAAGAGTAAAAATAGTAAAGTTCAATAGTAAAGTTCATAACATGTAAAATGATATGCAGTTTGGTTGTATTTCTTATGATTTAAAACTATGGGTGTGAATATCATAAATAAATTGTGATTCATTTCAGGGTTTCAAAATTAGACAAATATGTTCAAATAATGTAAATTTTTTGTTTTTATTTTTCTCTCTAAAATTGATCAAAGGTGTTAAAAAAATTAGTTTTTTACTTGCCAGTTTTTCATGATACTTTTATGTATAACAAAGAATCATGATCATTACAAAAGTGTGTTTGTGTTCTTCAGATAGAGCAGAAACTGAAGGATGAGGGGTTACCACTGTCATGGAGAATATTCCCTGGTGAAGATGTCTTTCAGATGTTTCTAAGAATATGTGCTAAAGATAAATAACTAACAACTGATATAATCGTGTAACCCAAAGTTTTTTTTGTCACATAATTTTGAAATGTTACTAGTATAGTTGAAGATTGCATTGGCCTCTCTTTGTGAAAATCACTTGTGTGTTGGTACTAAATGCAGATCTGCTTGTTTTCTTCTGTAACTAAAACTAATGTAATAATAATATAAAAATGTCATTTTCTTCTTTACACCATCTTAGATCTGTGTGTTGAGTTGATTTGAATACCAGCTGAAGCGAGTGAAGGGACATTTTTCTAATGTGAGATGTTTTCATATCATTTGCATCTGTAAAAACGACACATGGCAACTCAAATGCTACAATGAAACTAATTAAGGAAAAAATAGAATAAATCTGATCTAATGTATGTTGTGTTGAGACAAAGACACTAAATCAGATGTTGTTCTCAGTTTTGGACTTTTGCTAGATACTCCAATCAAATATGTGTTTGAAATAACTGAACCCAGCTGGATGGGAATTAGCATGTGCCAAGAACAGATATGGCACCCAAAAATGTCAATTATGTCATAATTTACTCACTCTCATGTCGTTCCACACCCTGTTGACTTTTGTTTCTTCTGTGGAATTCAAAAGGAGAGTGTTAGCCTCGGTCACCATTTACTGTCATTAAATGGAAAAAAGATCAAATGTAAGTGAATGGTGACTGAGGGTGACTTCATAAATCAATGTAAAACCACAATGACACCTGTTGATTAAAAGTCGTTCAGCAGAAATGACCCAGAAAAGTGAAATTAGTTCTGAGAAATGCTGCAGCAGCATTCATTTGCAGATCATGATATATGTTGACATTTTAAAGTGTGACTTCAGTGTCCAGATCATTTATTTTTCCTTCTATCAATCAGCAGTGCAAAAAAACACCCCTAGCACACTTTTTTTTTTCTCCAGAAAATTACAATGGAAATCTTTGCTTACGCTCTTTGAATGTTATTTTCAATGTAAAACATGCAAAAAGGTGTCAATAAACACCTGTGTCACATACCTTAAAAGAAAGCTGCACATAGTCATAAAACACACGCTACAAAGTGGAAAAGAGTCCACACGACCTTTCTCGTCCCTGTGAGGATCTGTGTGTTTCGGTCTCATCATGAGGAGTGATCTGCTCTTTGTGCTTTTATCAGGTCAGTTTCATTGTGCAAAGTCTTTATTTTTATCAAATGTTAAAAATTGCATCTCAACATAATTATGAATTAGAAATTCACATGTAACTTGTTTAACCATTTGCCTAGTGTACCGAGATGATTTGATAGTTTACATTATTTTGTTGTTTTAATGTATAAATAATGGTATTAAATACATTATGATGTTTGCAGAAGTTTTTTATTTGGCAGACACATTTACCCACACCGATGTGCTGTTCATTTGAAGTATAAATGTAGTAAACAAAATGCAAGTTTCTATAAAAACGATTGAACTATAGAGTTACTTTCGAAAGAGACAAGGCCTGAAAATGCTATAAGATAAAGTACAACATGTACAAGTATTTTGAAGTGTTTTCCAGTAAAAATATAGAAACATCCTGAAAGTTGAAAGACTTTAACTTGAATTAAGCATATTTTCGTATCTTACTGGCAAATTTATTTCTTGTTTTAAGCATACACATTTATCTTGTTTAACACGTTTATTTTATCATCGTTTGGTATCATTTCCAGCAAAGTAAACTATCAGATTGAACAATTTCACTAATTTCCTTTGACTGCCAAAACTAAGACACAGCACAACATTTCAACATTTAACCAGCTGTTAAGGCACACTAGTTTGTTAACATTTTCATGTGCCAGAGCAGCCAGTGCACCATGTGTTCTGCCAGTGAAAATAGTGTCTCACGTGGCACAGCTGAAGCAGGAGTTGCAAGATATTTCTGTGCAAGAGTCGCCAGCTTCTCATGCCCTCTCATGCCCTCTGCTGTGTGCAGACCACCATTGTAGTGGGCATTGTTCAAGGCTGATGCTGATGATGCTGGTCACTGCTCTGTATTCAGCAAGAGGGCTGGATTCCAGTGATGTTTCATCATCTGACTCTGTGTTAGTGCCCAACAAGAGGAGACCAATTATCTTTTTTGGTGGCTCTGATTCAGCATCTGAGTGATGTGGCAATCCTGATCAATTCTTTCAGGCCCTGGTCTGCAACGACGTTGATTGGATGGCAGTCCTTGGCAATCCACTTTGCTATGGCATTAGTAAGCCTAGCTGAAGTTTGACTACTCACACCCCGTATTCACTGATCCAGTTTGGGTTGTTGAATACTTCTCGTGGGTTTGCTAGTAGAAACTGTGGTGTGTTTTGCACTTCAAACACGATGAGCTTCGATGGTAGGCCGGTTCTTTGTTGCAGTGTATGCACACAAATTGCCATCTATTTTAAATACAAAATCCACCTCACAGAGTTACGGGTGCTTGCACTATTGTATATGCTCAACTATAAACTCCTGACTCCCAAGATCATCTAACTGCGTGATGTATAGTCCGTTAACTTTTATTTTGCGTGCTTCGGTAATTTATTTGCATTATTTGCGTTCAATTATTTTAACATGTTAAGTATTTTGAATTAATCACATGTTAACGCGTTAACATCAACAGCCCTAATATATATTAACTCAATTAAATTAATAAAACTTTAAATATTTAGTATTTTTAATATTAGTGTTGACTTATGCTCTAATTTATGCTTTTATTATCTTTTCATCTCATCAAGTAAATTCATCTTGTTTTAGAATGTTTTTGCAATGTTCATGTCATCAGAGTGAATAACAAAACCAAGATGTTTCTTATCAGATGTCACGTTGCAAAAAACATATTTTCTTCAGTTTTATACAGCAAGTGTCTTTTCCTGTGTCCGTCATGTTTGATTTTGAACTTTTAACATTAAAATTAATGTCCTCACATGAGTCGGGCTAAACAGATAGTTTACCCAAAAATGAAAATGCTGTCATTATTTACACACCCTCATGTTTTTCAAAATCTGATGACCTTTTGACCTCTTTGGAACACAAAAGTTAAATATTTGAATATCTTGGACACTCTTTTCTATATTATTAAAGTCAATGGAGACTGGAGTTGTCAAACATTAATAAGATCTGACATGAATAAGATATCACTACATCTCTCATGAACATGGCAAGGAGAGCTCGAATGGATACTATGATGTTCAGTGAATAACGTCTTAAGCTGGGGCGGCTCAAGCTCAGGTAGTAGAGCAGGTTGGCCATTAATCGCAGAGTTGGCGGTTTGATTCCCAGTCCACATGCTTAAGTATCCTTGAGCAACACACTGAACCCCGAGATGCTCCCAATGGCGGGCTAGCACCTTGCATGCAGCTCTACCGTCATTGGTGTGTGTGTGTGAATGTGTGTGTGTTTGAGTGTGTGTGTGTGTGTGTGTGTGTCTGAGTGTGTGTGTGTTAGTGAGTGCATGTGTGTGTGTGAGTGTGTGTATGTGTGAGTGTGTGTGTTTGAGTGTGTGTGAGTGTGTGTGTCTGAGTGTGTGTGTGTATGTGAGCGTGTATTTATCACTTTGTGGGGACCAAATGTCCCCATAAGGATAGTAAAACCCAGAATTTTTGACCTTGTGGGGACATTTTGTCGGTCCCCATGAGGAAAACAGTTTTTTGAAAATGTAAAAATGCAGAAAGTTTTCTGTGAGGGTTAGGTTTAGGGGTAGGGTTAGGTTTAGGGGATAGAATATAAAGTTTGTACAGTATAAAAACCATTATGTCTATGGAAAGTCCCCATAAAACATGGAAACACAACATGTGTGAGTGTGTGTGTGTGTGTGTGTGTGTGTGTGTGTGTGTGTGAGTGTGAGTGTGTGTGTGAGTGTGTGAGTCACAGTGTAAAGCACTTTAAATACTGCTAAGGTTAAAAAGGTGCTACAAGGCAAGGCAAGGCAAGTTTATTTATATAGCACATTTCATACACAATGGTAATTCAAAGTGCTTTACATAGAAGAGATTTAAATAAGAATACAAAAATAAGAATAATTGAAACAGTTTAGAATAAAATAAAATAAAATGAAATACAGTACAAACAGTCGGACACACAGTGGCACAGTGCTCATTCAGTAAATGCACAGCTAAACAGATGTGTTTTGAGTCTGGATCTGAATGTGACTACTGTAGGAGCACATCTGATCTCTTCTGGAAGCTGGTTCCAGCTGCGGCTGGCATAATAGCTAAAAGCAGACTCTCCTTGCTTAGAGTGAACCCTTGGTATTTCTAGCTGATGTGATCCTAATGATCTGAGTGATCTGTTGGGTTTATATTCAGTGAGCATATCTGCAATATATTGAGTGTGTGTGTTTGCACTACACAAGTGCAGATCATTTACCATTTAAATTGGTCTGTTCATCAAACAAATCTATTGTATGACTTCAGAAGACTTGGAATAAAATGCACAAATAACATGGATTACTTCAAAGATACTTTTCAGCTGCTTTTTTACCATTTTGGAGCTTGACAGCCTCGTTCCTCATTCACTTATTAAATATGGAACCAAGCAGGCAGGATAGTCTTCCACAGAATGGGTAAATGACAGAATACTAATTTTGAATGTTTCTCTCCACAGTTCTGAGTCCCTGTATCAGCTCTCTGCCTCATTGGTTTTATTTTGTTCCTGTGCCAATGAACTGGTCAGATGCGCAGACGTACTGCCGACAACATTACACTGACCTGGCCACCATTGATGACCTGACAGATGTTGTGAATTTGTTAAAAACTGTACCCAAGTATTTCAGTCAGCAGATGGCATGGATTGGACTTCATCGGAGGAGTGCTTCTGCACCCTGGATCTGGTCCGATCGGAGCGACTCCACATATACATTGTGGGATTCTAAAGAGCCAAACAATTCCGGTGGCAACCAGTTCTGTGTGTGCACTTCAACTGTTTCTGGATTTTGGAATGATCGTGACTGTGCATGTGCATATCCTTTTTTCTGCTACAGTGGTGAGTATTTGTAACATGCGTCTATTTCACAAATGGATCAAAAATTAGATTCAAATATATTTATTTGTTTAATAAAAAGTGTACACTTTTAGTTCCTGTAACTGGTTGCTCTTTTAATCACCGTTTTGCCTCCACGGATTATTTTAATATTCCTACAAATTCATTTTTAAAAAGGACAAATATGCCATGCAGCCTCTCAACTAATAATTTGCACAATAATAGAACACAAACAAGAATGAATACAGATATGTTTCTGTTCTTCTGTGAGCACTTCAGCATGTGTTTCTGTGTTCACACAGACAGAAAGAGGACGTTTGTGAGAGTTGAGGTGAAATCAAGTGGAAATGTGAACGATCCTCAAATGAAGAGAGAGATTTTACAGAAGGTATGGTTTTATATTATGTATTAATAATATTATTTAATATTTATACAATATATTATAAATATGTCAAATTAATTTCTATATTTGTAGTATTTGGGTCAATGACGTGACACATTTTTTCCCCCGTCTTATAAATGATTGAAAAATACATTACGAATGTAATTCAGACAAAACAATGACTTGAATGCATCTCTTCTGTGAGGAACATGTTTTCAATTACTGCAAGTCATTTTGATATTTAATCTTGGGCTTAAAGTAAAAAAAAAAAAAATGTGGTGCAACTATCTGGAAACAGTAAAAGAATTCAAAGTCTCATTAAAAGCTGACATTTAAAAAAAAATAAACATTGGGATTAGTTAGCTGAATAATATTTTGTTATTATTTATTTTTAAAACAATACAGTATTGTTTTTTAATATGATTCATATTTGAAAAATATTGTGGATACCACTGGCTGCCGGTTGATGCGCGTACTAAATTCAAGGCCCTGATGCTGGCATATAAAACAGTCACTGGGTCCACTTCAACATACCTAAAAACATTTATGCAGAGCTACGTTCCCATCTGCCTGCGGTCGGCTAAGGAACGTCGCCTTGTCGTACCAAAACAAAGAGGCACCAAAACACTTTCCCGGACTTTCAGTTTCATCATACCACGGTGGTGGAATGACCTTCCCAACTCAATCCGGGAAGCTGACTCACTTTCTGTCTTCAAAAAACAGCTAAAAACACATCTTTTCCAAAAGCACACAACAGGTTTGAATTATAAAATTATAAAATTATAATATTTAAATTTCTTGTTGCACTTAAATCTGTTTTGTATATTATTCTGATGATAGTGAGACTTTGTAATATGGCACTTTTCGTACCACTGTCTCCTTAAGAGGATTCGTTATGTTTTCCTCTTTTGTAAGTTGCTTTGGATAAAAGCGTATGCCAAATGAATAAATGTAAATGTACAATGACACCCGGGACGGAGAGATGTGGCAACCTTGATGTGCGCACATGTTAGGTTTGTACATTTGTACAGAGATGATTTCACCTCTAAAGTACTAAATTGTGCCAAAAAATGACTAAAACAGCAATTGCGAGTGGGGCGGTCAATGGGGTCGACGGCCACCCCTGAACACCACCTAACTCCGCCACTGAATATGTATGAAATGTAAAACTTTTTTATAACAAAGAATGCACACTATTGCCCCTCTAGACATCCTTTGAAGTTTTATTTTTCAACATTTCAACTGCATGTAATTAAAAGTGGTTCTTAATTGAAGAATTGGCCACATACTGAAATGAGTATTGAGTAATAAAAGTGTGTTTGTGTTCTTCAGATGGAGCAGAAACTGAAGGAGGAGGGGTTACCAGAAGGTGCCACACTGTCATGGAGAATATTCTCTGGTGAAGATGTCTTTCAGAGGACATGGTATCAGAATAATAATGTTTCTAAGAATCTGTGCTATAAGATAAATAATTAAAAACTGATAGAATTGTGTAACCCGAAATTTTTCTTGTCACATAGTTGCATTGTTAGTCATATAGTTGAAGAAAACACTGATCTCTCTATGAAAGTTAGTGAGCCATCAACAGATGTTCAAACGTTTCCTGAGATCTTAAAATACATTTGATCTGAAGGCTTCTCCTTAAATATTTAAAATTATGCAGACAAATATAAAAAAGATATATAATTTTGACTTGTAACATAAGTGTGTGTTAATGTTTAAGTAAGTTTGCTGTGTTAGTAGTAAATGCAAAGGAAGTTCTAGTTTTCTTCTGTTAACGTACTTAAACTAATGTAATAATAATAATAACTATGTAAAAATGTTATTTTCCTTATAACATCATTTAGTTCTGTTTATGATTCAAAGTGTTGAGTTGATTTGAATACCAGCTGAAGCGAGTGAAGGGACATTTTTCTAATGTGAGATGTTTTCATATCATTTGCATCTGTAAAAACGACACATGGCAACTCAAATGCTACAATGAAACTAATTAAGGAAAAAATCGAATAAATCTGATCTAATGTATGTTGTGTTGAGACAATATTTTGGACTTTTGCTGATATCTTTTCCAATCTAGCTATTCTAATCAAACATGAATTTGAAAAACTGAACTAGCTGGATTGGAATTAGCATGATAAGAAGGTCTTCCATTTATTAATTTCATCCCATATTTGTTAAGTCATCTGCCAAGAACAAGCCCCAGGCTTTCCAAACACTTCGAATATTTACACCACTAGTTGATTCATAAATCGACAAGGTAAGGTCTACTTACCAATGACTTTAACATTTTAACAATATTTTCACTTCTGTGTCAACAATGAAGTGTTAATACACACATCGCCTTTAATAACTGTCAACGTGAAATCATTTGATCCTGTTTGTCTTTGGCCAGAAACATAAAGTACTTCACTCAAGTACACGTATGCAAATGTAAACAATTTCCAAAGTTCAATCCGGCTGAACATAAATTAATATTCAGGTAAGTTGTTATAAATATATTGACTTCATTTTCCTTACTTGCTCAGTAATATTCTCTTCAGCTGTTGCAGCACCATGATAGTAGTTGAAAAGAGGAAACTGACAGTAGAAGTGGACAGTTCACACTAATATTGCTACAGCGCCCCTTGAGGCAAAGTTGAGAATGCAACGCGTACTTGCATTATGTTGTAAATTGTGGTCTGACACATTTTGGAATTCAACAACGCACAAAATCGAGCTTGCAAAGAGTACGTTTTGGCCTTTATTTCATATGCTTCAACAGTGAAAAAAATAACGTCTTCATAATCAGGGTTGAGGAGTAACGAAATACATGTAACGTGATTACGTATTTAAAATACAAAATATAAGTAATTGTATTCTACTACAGTTACAATAGTTGGTAATCAGTATACAGTTACATTTAAAAAGTATTTTGATTACTGAAGAGATTACTTTGCATTTTATTGTCATTTGATCCATTTAATATTTAGTCTATTCAGCTGAAAAACATCAATCCATATAAATGATGCAAACCAAAGAGTGTTTGAACAGCGGAGAAACCCTCCACCCCCAATAATCAAAACAAGCAGGAACAACCCTCCAGTATTTATGGTGTAAATAACAGCTGCAGTTATTTGCACCCCAATAGTGTGGTAGAACCACATATATATACAACACACTAACCACTAGATGTTGCTGCAGTGGTGTGGGGTGTAAAGATGGTGTGTAATTGTGTACTGTTTCCTAGTGACCGAGGTCCTCTGATGGAGGGAAAGAGACATTGTGTCAATTGTATGTTGTCTTGATTACCTCTGAATATGAAAAAGGCCAATGCCAAGTTGGCAAACAGAATTTGCATGTCCTGCTCCCGGATATATGGGTATAAAAGGTGGAGATTGTGCATCTGTTCAGTCAGGTTCTGTGCTGAGGAGCAATGAATAAGGTTCGGCCATTACAGCGGCTTGGTACAGTGTTGTGGCAAGGGATGCTGGTGCAGCAAGCTGTAGTGTGCCAATGAGCATGGGCATCAGACTGCATGTAACCTACTTCAACGCCCCACTAAGACGTTGTATTGTTTTCATTAGGTTCCCGGCATCCGACCAAGGATTGGGGTGGGGTGGGAACAAGCGACATGACAAGCATGGTTTCTCCTCATAGAGTGTTAGATGTGGCTGGGGCCATCTAGCTATAATACATAGCTATATACACCTTTAAAGTGGAGGGGACAGCCGCACCTCCAGCTTTCCCTGTAGGAACGAGAGTACTGACACAACTGCGCACCTCTGCGGGTCTTCAGATCAGGAAGAGCACCAATTTGCGAACAGACGCCACTTTAGGGCGTAAAGCTGCCTGATAGAGGGAGCTCTGGCTTGGTTGATCGTGTCTATGACAGCTGGTGGCAGATCACTCAGATCTGCTGCATTCCGTCCAGGGGCCAGACGTGGAGGTTCCAGAGGTCTGTGCGCAGATGCCAGAAGGTGCCCCTTACCTGAAAAAGAAAGTCTTTTCTCAGGGGAATTTGCCAGACAAGTGCTATCGCGAGGAGCGTAAGATCAGAGAACCAAGTCCAAGTAAGCCAGTATGGGGCCACTAGAGTGACTTGTTTCTCATCCTCCCTGACCTTGCACAGCACCTGTGCAAGTAGGCTCACTGATGGAAATGCGTACTTGCACAGCACTTAGTACTGTGTGCAAACGCATCTGTCCCAAGGGGACTTGCTGCCGACCTGAGGGTGTACCAGAGTGGGCAATGGGAGTTCTCTTGGGAAGCGAACAGGTCTACCTGTGCTCTGCCTTAATGGACCTCAGTCGGTGCTGACTCGAAAGGAGGAGATGGTTGTTGGAGGAATTGGAGGAAGTTGATGTGCTAATGTAACTGCGGGTCTGTCCCTTTCTTCCTTTGAAAGCATTTATTTTCAACACTGTTAAGTTCCATTGTCTGTGTATTATTTACCTTTTGTTTGTTCCACTGTTCTCCATTGTTTCTAAAAGAAACATCCCAGCGATTGGGTTCTCTCCACTTCTCTGTTTCATCCTCTGCCTGACACTTTGAGATGTTTATGATTTAGAATTTTTGTAAATCTGATAATTTTTAAGATGTTTATCAGATGTTAATTTGATTGTGATGCTTTCCAGATGAAAATATCTAAAACAGACATCTCGGAGATGTACATGTGTGTGGCAGGGCGGGGCTGGGTCGTGATTCCGCACACCTGGCTCTGCCCTCCGCCCTGGCACAATATGATATCTGGGATCTGATTTCTAGAAAATGTTGGTAACGATTGGGATTTTGTTTCCAACCAATAAAACATGTTTTCCCAGAACATATTTGAGTGCATTGTGAAAAAGACAAGATGATCGGTTGTCTCTTCATCAAATTTATAAAAATGACAAATGTTCTTCTAAACTAACTTAAAACAACAATCGGATCAATAAAAGCTCTTCAAAACTGTCAGATGTACACAATGTGCTTCGAACTACGGCAAGGAACAAAAATAGTGTGTATTCTTTTAAATCACAATTTAAAGTACATGTGTTAAAAGCATGCAACTTCTAAACTTTGAGAGACACAAATTTATGTTACCTTTTAGTTTAAGCTTCAATAATTTATATCCTTGTTCGACCCAGCCTACACATGTGGATGTTGTATTTTGGCTTTGCTATATGCAACGCATAATTTAATTGAATTTAAAACCGACTGATCTCAGTTCTGGAGACTCTATGCTGTAAGTAAAAGGTTAAATTTTGTCATGTGACAAAACAACATGGTGCTGATCACAGCAGAGTTTGTCTTTGGGAGAAACGGCCACAAAACTAGATCTGGTAAGAAACCTAATTAAGTTTTAACATTGAAACCTGTTTGAGTCAAAATATTAGCGTCTCTAGTTTCATCCGATCTGCATTTTAACAAGATGAGTGATTCATCATGACACGCCATGCTGCTAAACATAATGTACATTTAAAAGTACAACAGCACAAGTTTTTCATTAGAAATCCTATCTTTACAGTGCATTATCAGATTGTCAAAATGTTTTGCTTTCAGAGGCTTTATACAGAGTTAGGTGAACATATGGCACATTTTGAACTGTTCTGAGACCAGTGCAGACAGACAGCACACTGGAGGTTAAGTCATTCACTAAATAGGGAGCAAGGGAGCATCCTATTGCTCTTTATTCAGCTTAGTACATTCAATCCAAACATCCTGTGAAAAGTTCAGTTTCAGGCTGCAGATGATGTTTGGATCGCTCAACAAGGTTGGCAGAAATGAGACAACATTAATCAGTACACAGATTCAGAATTAATAATGTATAATTTTATTTTAACATAGTTGGCAGTGACTGGACAAAATATATGTGGAACCAGGATATCTATTTACTCTAGATTTTTATTAGGTTTTACTAGTTACAGATCAAAAATGGAAATGGCAAATGCACACAGCAGTCACACTCAGGTCTCAGGAGGTTAAGATTTGTTTGAACCAGACCAACATTTTGTTGTTGCACATCGACTCCAGCCACTTTATTTCCCTACATTCTTTTGGAACAAAATTATTTTTTATTTAAAAATGCCATATATGACCTGCCATTTTCAAAAGTTCCCAGACAACTCTCCCATTGTTTGTTGTATTAGGAGGACAGGATGGGGAATGCAGGAGTTTGCGGAGACAGAAAATGCAAATAAGATGAACAAGCAGCAGGCACCAAGTCTAATACGTTTACTAGTTAAACTACATTTACATTACATTTACATTTACTCATTTATCAGAGTACATTTATCCAAAGTGACTTGTGAAGAACACAAGCAATTTGTTTTGAAGCAAACAATGTTTGCTCTTCATACATTGCTGAAATTCGAGGTTAACCTAAATAATACAAAATAAGTGTATCTGCAGAACAATAAAGACATTGTTTTGTTTTCTGGCTGGCATTCTGTTTTTGAACCCAGTGGCACAGTGATTCAGTACAGTTGTGTTTGACTGCTGGGTTGGCTGGTCTTCACAATTTTGAGATGTCAGAAAATTCAATGCAGTTCAAAAGTCCACATTTAATCTCTTAATTTAACTAATTTAATCTCTAATTTAAATCACTTTGATCCAGTTGTGTGCACCAGTGGACTTCATAAGTTAGTTCAGTATGAGGTCTTCCCCTCTTTTGTTTTATTCTTTTAAATATATTATTATATTGGTTTTAACACGTGAATTTTCAGTAATAATGCCGTAATGAAGCATGTATTAATGCATATTAGTGCACCCGTATTGGGTGGACGTTCAAATACATGGCTTCAGCTCATTGTGGTAATTAACACATTAACTGACATTATTAGTTCATATAATAAGTTGTTAGGGAATTAGTCCATGATGACACATTTACTTAATAGCAATTAATATATGACATAATATATTAATCAGACAGACTCTTTATTAGTTGCTGATGTGGCAATCATTAATGAATGGCTTAATTAATCATGAGTCATACATGAACTCAATATTAACTGTGCATTATTTAATCATGAGTCATACATGAAATCAATATTAACTGTGCATTATTTAATCATGAGTCATACATGAACTCAATATTAACTGTGCATTAGTTAATCATGAGTCATACATGAACTCAATATTAACTGTGCATTAGTTAATCATGAGTCATACATGAACTCAATATTAACTGTGCATTAGTTAATCATGAGTCATACATGAACTCAATATTAACTGTGCATTAGTTAATCATGAGTCATACATGAACTCAATATTAACTGTGCATTAGTTAATCATGAGTAATACATGAACTCAATATCAACTGTGCATAATTTAATCATGAGTCATACATGAACTCAATATTAACTGTGCATTAGTTAATCATGAGTCATACATGAACTCAATATCAACTGTGCATTAGTTAATCATGAGTCATACATGAACTCAATATCAACTGTGCATTAGTTAATCATGAGTCATACATGAACTCAATATTAATTGTGCATTAATTAATCATGAGTCATACATGAACTCAATATCAACTGTGCATAATTTAATCATGAGTCATACATTAACTCAATATTAACTGTGCATTAGTTAATCATGAGTCATACATGAACTCAATATCAACTGTGCATTAGTTAATCATGAGTCATACATGAACTCAATATTAATTGTGCATTAATTAATCATGAGTCATACATGAACTCAATATCAACTGTGCATTAGTTAATCATGAGTCATACATGAACTCAATATTAACTGTGCATTAATTAATCATGAGTCATACATAAACTCAATATCAACTGTGCATTAGTTAATCATGAGTCATACATGAACTCAATATCAACTGTGCATTAGTTAATCATGAGTCATACATGAACTCAATATTAACTGTGCATTAGTTAATCATGAGTCATACATGAACTCAATATTAACTGTGCATTAGTTAATCATGAGTCATACATGAACTCAATATTAACTGTGCATTAGTTAATCATGAGACATACATTAACTCAATATTAACTGTGCATTAGTTAATCATGAGTCATACATTAACTCAATATCAACTGTGCATTAGTTAATCATGAGTCATACATGAACTCAATATTAACTGTGCATTAGTTAATAATGAGTCATACATGAACTCAATATTAACTGTGCATTAGTTAATCATGAGTCATACGTGAACTCAATATCAACTGTGCATTAGTTAATCATGAGTCATACATGAACTCAATATTAACTGTGCATTAGTTAATCATGAGTCATACATTAACTCAATATTAACTGTGCATTAGTTAATCATGAGTCATACATGAACTCAATATTAACTGTGCATTAGTTAATCATGAGTCATACATTAACTCAATATTAACTGTGCATTAGTTGATCATGAGTCATACATGAACTCAATATTAACAGTGCATTAGTTAATCATGAGTCATAAATTAACTCAATATGAACTGTGCATTAGTTAATCATGAGTCATACATGAACGCGATATTAACTGTGCATTAGTTAAGCATGAATTATTGCTTATTAATGCACTCATATTGTAAAGTGTTACCTTTATATTTAAAAAAAATATTTTAAATGCAGGGATCATTTAATAAAACAATATGTAAAAGCATCTTAAATCTGAACATCGTGACAGCTGGCCTTCATTTAAACATTGAAAACATTGTTTTCGAGCTCAATGCAGACTGGGCAATTACACATGCAAATCTCTGATGTCACTCTGTGAATTTCAATATCTTTTGCAAAGTATGTAAAACGACAGTAATGAATTGAGTTAATCTCATTCACCTGCACAGAGAGGAGAGGAAAACCTTGTGCATGCTTTGGAAAAAAATAAAAAGACTGATTGATTTATTTAGGGGGTAAAGAGAGCAGTTTGATCAAATATGTCAATTAAATCATGATGTTTTGATCTGATTACAGTTTTTTTCAATCGCTAACAAGCGCTTACCCATACTTCAGATACTTTTTCTAAACTCTTAACACAATTAGCACAGCATCGGTCTTTTGTGGCCATACCATTCACACATTTCCACAATGCTTACATTTTCTTAACAGACAAGCTATACCTCCCAACAAAATTATGGATTGTTTTTGTAGTATTTACAAATGTTACAGTTTTTTACAGTCGCTAGGACTCATTTCTCAATACTTAGGTCACTTTTTCAAAACTCTTCACACAGTGAGCACAACAGAAGTATATGTGGGCTAAACTGTGGATCAATTATCATTGCTTTGGCACAAAATGCATTCAATGACTACATCTTTCAAATTACATTAATTCTTTTCTCACTTCGACACAACAACCGCCAAAACTCTGTGTACCGACAGGCCAATGTGCACATGCTTACATACTGTTTTCAAAACTGTTAAACTTATGTTCAAGACAATAACATAATACAAAACTGAATAAGACAGCAATTTGCTACTTTTCTACAGTAATATTTTAATGAAATATATTTTACATCTTAAAATTAAATGCTATAAAATTAATTGGACAATTGGACCAACCACAGCTGATTCTCATTGTAGATTAACATCTACACAGGTGTTACTCTTTCAATTTCATTACAAAAGGAGACAACTGCTGAATAGTTTTGTATTGTGATGTAAACATGGACCCAGCCAGAAATAGAGAAGTGGCTGAAAGAGGAAGAAGAGTGGCTGGGAGGGGGTGAGGAATACGTATGAGTGGTGGAAGAAGAATAAGAGGAAGACCAAGAGTTGTAGTCTCAGATGAGATCAGAGCTACTGTAATTGATCATGTAGTAAATCATGGTCTCTCATTGAGAGAGGCTGGTCAGAGAGTGCAGCCAAATCTGCAACGCTCAACAGTGGCATCTATTGTTAGAGTTTTCCGGCAAACCAACAGGTAACTTGTATTCTGCAAGGGCATTTGACTGAGTTGCACATTACAGAAGTAAATAGACTTGTGTTTAATTGCTTTTGCATTTCTGCTTAGGACTCAACGGTTACCTCACACAGGTGGGAGAGGAAGGATGCTCACTAATGTGCAGGAAACTGCCATTGTTGATATGGTCATCAGAAACAATGGCATAAAACTCACTGAGATTTGAGACAGGGTCTTGGCGGACAACTTTACTTTTGCAAATATTCACAGTGTAAGCATAAAAACTATTTCTAGAGTCCTGAAAAAACATCAGGTAAGGATGAAACAGTTGTACACTGTGCCTTTTGAGAGGAACTCTGAACATGTCAAGCAACTCAGGAACCAATATGTCCAGTAAGATCATAATAAAATACAGAACTGTTTTTGAACAAAACACACACAAAGAAATTTTTTTTAGGTAATGTTTACTACTGTAACAGCTTATGTTGCCTTGTGGATTTATTTTAGAGAGTCATGGAGATTGAAGGCAGGCAAACACCCCACATTTTCATCTTTGTGGATGAGGCGGGTTTCAACCTGGCCAAAACACGGCGACGAGGAAGGAATGTGATTGGGAAGAGAGCCACAGTGGATGTCCCGGGCCAGAGGGGTGCCAACATCACAATGTGCGCAGCAATATCCACTGATGGACTGCTGTTACACAAACCACTAATTGGGCCATACAACACTGAATGTCTCCTTGCGTTCCTGCATGATCTCTATGGAAGGGTTGTGCTAGGTGAGGAAAGGGATAATTGTATGGGACAATGTGGCATTTCACCACTCCCGTGCAGTCACCGAGTGGTTTGCAGCCCATCCCAGAATGGTGTCACTTTTCCTCCCACCTTACTCTCCATTCCTCAACCCAATAGAGGAATTATTTTCCTCATGGAGGTGGAATCAAATGTCCCTCCTGGACGCAATGAATGCTGGATGCCAGGACATATCAGCAGAAGATTGCCAGGGATGGATCAGGCATGCCAGAAGATTCTTTACCAGGTGTATTGCCCTAGATGACATAAGATGTGATGTGGATGAGAACCTGTGGCCAAATGGAGAAGACCGAGTAGATTAGCATTACTATTGTATCTGTATCAGTGGATGGTGTGTATACAAATTCTTGTATTTTGGAATTACTCAGTGCAAAAAAACTTAAAACAAAAATAAAAGACATACAATATATTGAAGCATTCTTCATCATGTCTGATTCATTCCAGTAACCTCTATTGCAGTGAATTATAAACAGAGATTGTATAATGCTACATGTTGTTAGTGTTTTTTAGGTCATTGTTTTGTGGGTGACAAAGTGTGTTTGTTGGCTGTCAACCTTTGCTAGTGTTATGGAAGAATGTGTTGATTTGAGACATGAATAAAGTGTTTTGGTAGTTTTAGTGCATTTTGAATTTGAAATTATCTGCTGTGCTGAGCTGAAAGTTGGTTAGGAGAACTGTGTGAAGAGTTTTGAAAAAGTGACCTAAGTATTGAGAAATGTGTCCTAGCGACTGTAAAAAACTGTAACATACACCATCCCACAATAGCAAAAACAATATTCCAAACCTTAGATACAGTATAAAAACCTCTGCTTCTGCAATGATATCAGTTCAAAAACAATATATCTCAGATGATAATAAGCAAACAATTGAATAATTGACACACAGCTGATTCCAGTCTGGCTTAGACTCAGTGGCAGGTAAAAGGAGAACTTTGAGGAGTGATGTTTTTGGAAACAGAAACAGAAAAAGACAAACACTGTAATGTCTGGACGAGGAAGAGTAAGAGCAAGGGGCCCAGGTAGAAGAGCAGGCCCAGTGAGATGCAGTGAGAGATGCAGTGAGAGATGCAGTGAGAGGCTCAGTGAGAGGTGCAGGAGCAGTGAGAGGTGCAGTGAGAGATGCAGGAGCAGTGAGAGGTGCAGGAGCAGTGAGAGATGCAGGAGCAGTGAGAGGAGCAGGAGCAGTGAGAGGTGCAGGAGCAGTGAGAGGAGCAGGAGCAGTGAGAGGTGCAGTGAGAGATGCAGTGAGAGGCTCAGTGAGAGGTGCAGGAGCAGTGAGAGGTGCAGTGAGAGATGCAGGAGCAGTGAGAGGAGCAGGAGCAGTGAGAGGTGCAGGAACAGTGAGAGATGCAGGAGCAGTGAGAGGAGCAGGAGCAGTGAGAGGTGCAGGAGCAGTGAGAGATGCAGGAGCAGTGAGAGTTGCAGGAGCAGTGAGAGATGCAGGAGCAGTGAGAGGTGCAGGAGCAGTGAGAGGAGCAGGAGCAGTGAGAGGTGCAGTGAGAGATGCAGTGAGAGGCTCAGTGAGAGGTGCAGGAGCAGTGAGAGGTGCAGGAGCAGTGAGAGATGCAGTGAGATGCAGTGAGAGGTTCAGTGAGAGGTGCAGGAGCAGTGAGAGATGCAGTGAGAGATGCAGGAGCAGTGAGAGGTGCAGGAGCAGTGAGAGATGCAGGAGCAGTGAGAGATGCAGGAGCAGTGAGAGGTGCAGGAGCAGTGAGAGATGCAGGAGCAGTGAGAGATGCAGGAGCAGTGAGAGGAGCAGTGAGAGATGCAGTGAGAGGAGCAGGAGCAGTGAGAGATGCAGGAGCAGTGAGAGGAGCAGGAGCAGTGAGAGGTGCAGGAGCAGTGAGAGATGCAGGAGCAGTGAGAGGTGCAGGAGCAGTGAGAGGTGCAGTGAGAGGAGCAGGAGCAGTGAGAGATGCAGGAGCAGTGAGAGGAGCAGGAGCAGTGAGAGATGCAGGAGCAGTGAGAGGAGCAGGAGCAGTGAGAGGTGCAGGAGCAGTGAGAGGTGCAGTGAGAGATGCAGTGAGAGATGCAGTGAGAGGAGCAGGGCCAGGGAGAAGAGCAGGCCCAAGGAGAGGGCAAGGTAGAGGTGTAAGAATGCGTGGTGGTGGCATTCCAAGGGCTGCAAGAACAGTAGTCAGTGATGAAATTCGTGCCACTATCATTGACCATGTAATCAACCACGGTCTTTCACTAAGAGAGGCTGGTGAAAGAGTGCAGCCCAATTTGAGGCGGTCAACGGTTGCCTCCATTATACGCATCTTTCAACAAACCAACAGGTAAGTATTGCATTTTACATGGATTGTTTCTATTCTCACTTGACAAGTCAATAAGGTCATACAGTAATGCATATGTTGAATTTTTTGTCCCTCTAAAGAATGCAACGTCTTCCACCCTCTGGGGGAAGAGGAAAGCTCCTCAATAATGATCAAGAGCTTGCCATTGTAGAAATGGTTGTTGCAAATAATGCAATAAAACTGCATGAAATTCAAACCAGAATTGTGGAGGACCATGAGATATTTGACAATATCAATAGCATCAGCCTCACAACCATTACGCGGACATTGTCCAAACACCGAGTGCGGATGAAGCAGCTCTACACTGTTCCCTTTGAGAGGAACAGTGAGAGAGTCAAGGAGCTACGACGACAATATGTCCAGGTATAGTGTATATTCACTTCAATGTCCAGTTCTATAAGCTTTACACTTTGCAAGTAGGTAACCTACACAGTAATAGGTTAAGTAATAGTACAGTATGGTATACAGTAATGACATGATTTACATGAACTTTGTTTCAGAGAGTTATGGAATTGGAGGCCAACCAGGCCCCTCATGAATTCATATACATAGATGAGGCAGGATTCAATCTGGCCAAAAGGCGTCGACGTGGACGAAATGTAATTGGAAAAAGGGCCACAGTTGATGTGCCAGGACAGAGAGGGGCAAACATTACCATGTGTGCAGCAATTGCAAATGCAGGATTACTCCTTCACAGATGTCAGGATGGACCCTATAATACCGACCGCATCCTTGCCTTTCTCAATCATCTCCACCAGCGCCTGGTTCCAGAACAGGGTCAGGAGGGTGAAAACATGAGGACCTTTGTAATTACTTGGGACAATGTGGCTTTCCATCATTCGCAAGCAATAACAACATGGTTTGAAGTCCACCCAAGACTGGTAAGTCTCTTCCTTCCACCCTATTCACCTTTCCTCAACCCAATAGAGGAGTTCTTTTCTGCATGGAGGTGGAAGGTTTATGACCATCAGCCACATGACCAGATGTCCCTCCTTGAAGCCATGGATGCTGGCTGCAGGGACATCACAGTTCATGATTGCCAAGGGTGGATCCGACATACCAAGTGGTTTTATCCCAGGTGCATCGCCTTGGATATTATCAGATGTGATGTTGATGAAAACATGTGGCCTAACCCTGAAGATCGCAGAGATTAGATTTTTTCAATTTTGTGCTTTTTTTAGTGCCCCCCTTTTTATCTGGGCTTTATGCTGTTGTTTTTTTATTCAGAATGCTCTTGTGTTTTTCATGGATATTTTGTTCACTGTAAGCAATACTGTAAAACGTTTTCTGTTCTGTCATACCGTGTTTCTACTGTACCTCCTGTAGTAAACAGTAAAGGAAAAAAAACTGATTTGCTTTTTACTGGAATGCTTTTGAATGTGAACATTACTGTACATGTGGACATACAGTTCCCAACCAAGAAATTTAGTGTAAAAACGGTGGATTGCATGTTTTGCATGCAAATACCTGTAAAACTGAAACATAAAAGTCTATGCAGTTTTTGTAATGTCAACAATGGCCAGTATTTTGAAACCTGGTGTACTTTGATTGACTGCATGTTGCTTGTGAAGTGAAAACAAGTGTTATTCTTTGACAGAATAATTTCATTTTGAGTCAGATTTCCAGTGTTTTGGTAAAGTTAGTGTGTGCAGAGAAAGATGTGTTCTATTTTGAAATGAAGAGTTAGTATATATTTAACAAAATGTGTTTTTGAGAAGAAAATTATCCATTTGGCCAATTGTGTTTTGTAGGTGTGAGTCTGTGTTAAGAGTTTAGAAAAAGTATCTGAAGTATGGGTAAGCGCTTGTTAGCGATTGAAAAAAACTGTAAAGACTAAAGTTTAGTTTTGTGTTTTCTTACAGGTGTATCATGATGAAGACTGGTTTGACGTTGCTGCTTTTGCCAGGTTAGTTTCAACACACTCTGACAGTGAAATCATCAGGATTTGTCAATATTTAAAAAATGTGGCTAATTCGTATAATATCGTGCGACTGCACTCGTTTGAATTCCTACGAATTTCACTACAGCCAATGATGTCGCTGGACATTGTTTCCATCTAAAACAAGACAGATACTTGCTTCTGTCACACACAACAGCTTCCTATCAGGTTTACACACTCTACTGATCGGTTAAGTTTAGATAAGTGGTTTGGGTAAGGGCACAATATTAATAAGCATGTCCTTAACGGCTTGTGCACGAAACTTGCTTATTTCCACATTAGACATCCGGGTATTTGCACGTGATGAAGTTGTACGAGTTTATGCAAACAAAATAGCAAAATAGCCAACTCATAATTTATGTATGAATTTTCACGAGATCATGTTGGATAGTTTTGGCATTTTCGAAAAAAATGTTCTTCATTTATTTAATAACTAGGCCTTATCCTTTAATCTAGGATGTTCTCAAGACTTCTGTCAACCAGTTAAATATTACAAGTTCAGTTCACTCCCTTCCACACTTTTGGTGATCATGCTGTTATTATATAGATATATATATAGCAATTTTGTCTTTTGTTTGTTCTTTGTTTGTTACACTATTCAGAAGAGAAAGGTTGAGGAATACTAAAGAGATCTGAGCATAACTCCAAAAAATAGATGATGTAGAATGAGGTCCTGGGTCACTAAATCCTGAGATATGCATTAAAGGTTTACAAATCTTAGGTTGTCGCTAAACAAATTTTTGTACACAATTTCTTTGATAGAAGAAAATCTATCACTGCACTATTATATCATTCTTTATTACTATTAGCATTTGAATGTGTGTGTCTGTGTTAACAGTGAGGAAGAGAATGATTGTGAGAGTTGAGGTGAAATCAAAATGTGAATGATCCTGGAGTGAAGAATGAGATGTTTGAGAAGGTGAGTTCACGAGTGGATAAAGTGGATATACTGTATATTGACGGGAAATATTCAGCTAGAGTATTGAGTAATAAAAGTGTGTTTGTGTTGTTCAGATGGAGCAGAAACTGAAGGAGGAGGGGTTGGTAGAAGATGCAACACTCATGGAGAAACCAATCAGATGGAAATGTCTTCCAAAAGAAGAACCAGAAGAATATCACTAATGAGCAGATTTGCTCATTTGAAGTGAATTCATAAAAAAACTTGTCTGGGTGTTAAGATAAGATGATACATCATTTAATGAATCCCCTTGGGGAAAATAAAAGGCTAGTAATAACTGAATATGTGTGCTTTGACATAATAGCAGATTTGGTAAATTATTGTTATTCTGCAGAAATACTCCTGAATATATTTTGTTTTTTTATGTTTTCCAAACGTTTACGTATGTTGAGTTCCAGATTATGTTCTTATTGTAGCAGTACGAGTTAACGCGTAATGAGCTGGTGCGCCTGTGGCCAATCCCCGTGTGAAGCGCCATCCTATAAATATGTAGCGAGTAGAGAAGTCTAAGATCCTCTCTTGCTCGTCAATGACGGAACGTGTGTTGTGGTTCCGGGTCGCTTTTCCATGTGCCATGCTGTGTTAATAGAACACTGGCTCTCCAACTGGAGATCTCTCGTTATGCTGCGCAGTCAACAAACGGACTTGCTGTTTCTCTTGGGCATTCGTGAATGCTGTTTGATTGGTATGTATGCCAACTGGGGTGGGACTTATTTCTTTTCTGTTTTTATTATTTGCTTTTATGTTTATTATGTGTTGAATGTTTGTAGAACACTGGCTCTCCAACTGGAGATCTCTCCCGTTATGCTGCGCAGTCAACAAACGGACTTGCTGTTCCTCTTGGGTATGCGTGAATGCTGTTTGATTGGACGGAGGCCAGTTTAGTGGGAGATCGTCGCCAGTTACGCAGTGTGATTCGCTAGCTGCTGTTTTGCCTGCAGTGGTTGAATTGCTGTTTTGCCTATGCTGGTGGAACTGCTGTTTTGCCTGTGCCGTGGGTTTGCTGAATGGCTGTTTGTTTTGTGCACATGCATTGAACATTTGACCAGCAATTGGAGCAGATTGCTGAGCGTTCGTGTTGCCATGATAACCACGGGGCAATTACAGCTATATGGCCGGAAGTATGGGTTGTTTTATGTGATCTAGTGTTTTTATAAAGGTTGAACGTAGCTCAAGGGGTTGGGTTTTCTTTGTTATGTTGTTGTTATAAGAAGTTTGTTTCTCTTCCATGTTTGTGTTGACTTGTTTAGATTACAAGCTGTATTATTTCCTTGTTTATTTTCTTCCATTATTGAATTGAGATATATATATATATATATATATATATATATATATATATATATATTTTTTTTTTTTTCCTTTTTGTTTAGTTCCTTTTTGTGCTCTCCCCCGAGAGATGAATGTGTTTTAAAATGGTTTTAAACGATTGAAATAAAAAGGTGTTTCTTTTCCAAAATTGAACGTCGTCTTTGGCATAATTGTACACGTACCTGTGTGTCCTTAACTCTATCAACATCACTGCCATTAGGTAGTACAATTATTCTCTGGGTGAAATTCCCAGGGTGGCGTAGTCTGCATGTTATTCGTCCTTTTCTTGCCCACCGCCCGAGTTGCCACATTATGTATGGTGCTGTGTCTCAGAGTAGCATACAGTTTAAAAGAAAACCCCAAAAATGAATTAAACTGTGACTAGCTGTATTTGAAATTTACATGACTGAAAATTCACAGAAACAAATAAAAGGGTAAAGTTAAAGAGAAATTTGTCTCACTGTTCGAAAACTATGATGTTCATGATTATTGAAATTTTTTAACATTGTTGTAGTTACAAAGTTCTCCAAGTGTGCATGTATCAGTGTTTTCTTCTATAACCCGTAACTTCTATCGTCCTTTTAGCAGATAGTCTGTTTAAACAGATTGGACATTTTCAAACTACTTCTAATTCACTTTATGTTCAAGATACAAGAAGGTGGTTCACCATGAATCATATCAAGTTGTTTATAAATATGTACCAATTTGAAGCAGTTTTAACTAACATACATAATAATTCGTTTATTGTGTAACATTCACTCAATTAACTTTTCCTTCAAAGAAACCATTAAGGGATTTCCTTACTGTTATAATTGTTATATCATATGATATGATATGATTTTTATGTTCAATAAAGTATATTACGTACCTATAATTGTTTTTAACCTTTGTGTTTTTAGTTTACAGTTTGTGTGCATACTAATTTCTTTGTCGACTGAGGTAGTAGATTTATACAAATAATATGTCTTCCATTGAACAATACAAACATTAATAGTAGATAAAACACTTGAACAAAGTTGGTTAAAATGTTGAATCGAAAAATATAATAGAGAAGGCAGCACGGCATGGCTGATGATATGGTGATCACAGGCAACCATGAGATGTAGAAGAGCAATGCCGAAACCCAGCTGATGTAAAACACAAAACGATGTTCCTCTGCAGATCAGATTTGTCTTTTTGTCTGATTTTCAAATACTTTTGTGCTTAAAATCACAGTTGGTGATGTTGTGATTCACCTCAGAGCTGGTTGGTTTGTTTTATGGCTTAGAATGCTTTTTCAAAGGATTTAATTAAGTCTCTATGGAAAAACGAATGGAGAAAATCCTTCCTGAGTTGGTGGGCACTACTGTGCTATGTAGACCAATCCTTTGGCAACATTACTGCTTGCATCACATGTGGAAGTGTAGGCGGGAACTGTCCACAAACAGTAACATTTTATCAGATTCTATTCTTGAAACATAATTTTGAGGGTTCTCGTAGATGGTTGTGGCTTCAAGCCATCAACAGAGCTTACTGGACTGAGGAAATCATTTCAACTCACTGCTTTTCAGCAAACATATAAAGCAAACATTATTTCAGGTTTGTTATTAACTCATATCATTATAATAATTGTATAGCGAAGACAATGTGTATATTTATGATGGATTTACTTGATATACTTTAGTTTAATCGTCTAATCTGTCAAGTGTAACACAACAGTCTATTGGCTTTCTGCCACCACGTACACAGCGTGCGCTGAATTTTCGGTAAACAATAGTACTGGTCTATAGCACTCAGTCCTCGATAGATCTATGAGACAGTCACACAGTAGCACAAACTGTGTGGAAGAGCAGACTAAACAGAGCTCATTTCCAATCTTTTTTTACTCTTAACAAAGTAAAAAGAAAAATCGCACAATCATTAACGTTAAGAGACCAATAGTTTAAGATCCCTAAAAGGACTTTTCTAGCTTACTTCCTGTTTACCCTCCAAACATTGGACTGCATCTGAGACCATCTGCAGAAGTTCTCAGACAACAGAAGTAAATAAACAGTAATCGATCACACCAAAACATAGACATATATATTTGACCAGTGGTTTTCAAACTGTAGGTGGCGACATTAATCCAAATGACTCTAGTATGATTTATTTAGCATGCTTTTCCTGCTGGAGTGCATTTTTTTTTTTGGACATCTAAGCATTGAATTATTAAGTAAAAATGGCTCAATGTGTAGAAAATGGCAAAACCAAAAGGTAAGACCAGATGGCACATAAACGAGACAATTGTATTTGATGACTTACAGAAATCATATTTCACTTTGTGATTCTTTTGAAAATGGTAAATGGTCTGCACTTATATAGCAGTTTTTTTGCACGCACGCTCACACACATGCACACGCACGCACGCACACACAAACACACACACGTACGCACACAAAAACACACACACAAACACGCACGCACACACACACACACACACACACCAATGATGGCAGAGCCATATAATATAGAATATAGGCATTGGGTGTGGGTCCATGCAGTCTTGTATATTTTATAGGATTGATTCAGCAAAGTAATGTAACTTTGTGTGAGATGTTTCTGGATTAAGGAATGTCATTTTTGATGCTGTTTGCTGAACCATGATCAAAATGTCACATGATCTGATGAGTCTAAGTGTAGCAAACTGGTTTATATCGGAGGACAGAATCTTGTGTGTCCAAGTCTTTTATTGCTTTGACCTTTGAACTTAGTGCCTCTTGGCTGAGAAGTTTTCAAGTCATATGGGATCTAGACAATTCTCTTTGTTAGTTTTATTGGCCAGAAGTGAGACTTAAAAGCACCAAAGTATTTCCATTTATGACGTTGTGGAATTCCAGGATTAAGATTGGGTAAATCCTATATTGAAATCATGTCGCTTGACAACTCAAGGCGCTTACTTCTTGTGGCCCAGGAGATGCATCTGAGTTATGGCACTGAGAATAAACCCCACTCCCACAAACTAAGGAATAAGGAACCTGGCTGTCTTTCATCACACTTGTATTTGTTTCCTATGTGTGGCAGCGGGGGCGTGGTCAAGCGCCCGTCCGGGAGAGAAAAGCGGTAAGGGCGCTCACACCTGAGCTAAATGATGACTAACACCTGTCTCTAATTTCAGTAACATGAGGAGAGCGGCATAAAAAGGGCAGGAGTGACAGAGCACGAGAGGGAGAACCCGACCCAGAAAGCGAACCCTTGCACGTTGTCAAACAAAAGAGAGAAAAATAAACTTACCCCTTAAGTTGACGTTTGTGTCTGTCCCGTCCTTGAACAGTGCTACAGTGGTGCCGAAACCCGGGAGATTATCTTGAAGAGTGCCCCTGCAACACTGCGTGCTGAGATGTTGCTCAGAGGCACTGCTTCCGGATACCGCGTTGCGTAATCCACCAGGACTAACACAAAGCGATGTCCGCGTGACGTCCGTTCTAATGGCCCGACGAGGTCCATTCCAATTCTCTCGAAGGGAACCTCGATCAATGGAAGGAGCGCAAAGGCGCTTTTGGGGTGGCCGGTGGGTTTACCAGCTGACATTCGCGGCACGCCGCACACCACCTGCGGACGTCGCCGCCAATGCCCGGCCAATAGAAACGGGCTATTAGGCGGAAAAGTGTTTTCCGTTCCCCAGGTGACCGGCCATAGGATTATAGTGAGCCGCCTGGAAAACCATTTCCGGCGGCTCCGTGGAATCAACAATTGTGTCACTTCCTCCTTTGTTTGAGCGTCCTGCGTCACTCTATACAACCGATCTTTAATAACTGAAAAATACGGATATGAAATGGCGACACCCGGCCGGAGTTGTTGACCATCGATTACTCTCACTTGGTCAAAGGCGTGTTTAAGGGTTTCATCGCGACTGCTCCAAGGGAAGTCCCCCTCAGGGAACTCCCTGAGGGGAGGGTGACCCCTCGCCCCTTCCCTCGTCACTCGGAGCAGCCGAGGGCGGCCCGGCTCCGCCTCCCCGCCAAAGCATCGCACATCACACATCTCTTTACTTTCATGCAGGACCCATCCGCACAGACTCCCTCTAATACATTTCTAAAATTTGGCCAATCAGTACCCAAGATTAGCGGATGGGTGAGGCGGGAACTAACCGCTGCCTCCACACTATGCTTTTCTCCCGGAATTTAATCGCCAGAGTCACCAAGGGATACTTGTGAACATCCCCATGCACACACCTCACCCTCACTCGTTTAGCTGTGCCCAAAGCCCGGGTTGAACCAAGCGTTGGTGGATGGTGGTCTGATTACAGCCGGTATCCATCAAAGCGTGGTATGTACCCCCCTGGATCCTTACCGGGATCCGGTACGCTCCAGCCCGACCGGGGGCAGCCTGCGGGACATCGGAGACCCGCACCACCGTCCCCACCTCCATCAGCGGACACTGATCCCGGAAGTGGTCCGGGTCCCGCACCTCCAGCAGACCGGCCCAGGCGCCACGGCCGCACCCGTGCTGGCGGGCGCCACCACCTGAGGAGGAGAGCGACTGAAAGACGGGGAAGGGTTGCTCGGGTTCTCCCACGACCGGGAAGCAGGTCGACTGTATCCCCACGCCTGCGAGGGGCAGGAACGGGACCTGGGGAGAGAGCAGAGCGAGAGGGAACAGGGGGAAAACAGGGGAAGACACAGGGGAAGGGGAGAGAGAGGGGGAGGGCTCATCTGTCCTTGGTATCGCCGCCAGGTGGTCCTCCGCGAGCTGAACAGCTGCCTCCAGCGACGCCGGGCGGTGGCACTGGACCCATTCCGCCGTTCTCCTGGGCAGGTTTTGCGTGAATTGCTCCAGTACCACCTGATCGATGACTCCCTCGACGTCGCAGTCCCCGCGAGCAGCCACCGCCGACAGGCGTCCCGGAGCCGTTGAACAAACGCAAGCGGGCGGTCGGACTTCTCCATCTTCATGCTCCGGAAGAGCTGGCGATTCTCTTCCGGGCTCCGACCAACCCGCTGCAGGATGGCCCTCTTTAGGTTGGAGTAAGCCAGGAGGCTCGTCGTTGGCAGTTGTTGCGCCGCGAGCTGTGCTTCCCGGACAGGAGAGGAATTAGGCGGGCTGCCCACTGTTCGGGCGGCCAGCCCCAGATGTCAGCCGTCCTCTCGAACAAGTCGAGGAAGGCCTCGGATCATCTGCCACCCCCATCTTCTGTAACATGGTCGGGGGCAGCGTGAGCGGGTGTCCGGGGTCGCGGCTGATGCTGGCGCAGCCTCCTGGCTGAGGAGGCTCCGGATAGCGAGTCGGTCCTCTGCCTGAGCCCGCATGACCTCAAAGAACCGCCGATCTTGATCCTGCCGGAGCTCAAGCAGGGTTTGTTGGTGGCCCTGATGGAGATTAGCGAGGGACTGGAGGATTTCCGCCAGCTGGGAGGACTCTACGAGGCGACTTGGTTCCATCACAAAAAAAAATAAATAGTCCCGGGTTTCTGCACCACTGTAGCACTGTTCAAGGACGGGACAGACACAAACGTCAACTTAAGGGGTAAGTTTATTTTTCTCTCTTTTGTTTGACAACGTGCAAGGGTTCGCTTTCTGGGTCGGGTTCTCCCTCTTGTGCTCTGTCACTCCTGCCCTTTTTATGCCGCTCTCCTCATGTTACTGAAATTAGAGACAGGTGTTAGTCATCATTTAGCTCAGGTGTGAGCGCCCTTACCGCTTTTCTCTCCCGGACGGGCGCTTGACCACGCCCCCGCTGCCACACTATGAATCCACTAAATTGTAAGAATTGGGCACATTCAATGAACCCCGCCCCCTACCTCTGCCTCTACACAAAGGAGTGTAAGAATTGTCAAAACTACTCATAATGAAATACCATACATGTACATAACAAACACAATGAATTAAAGTAAAACTGAAATGAACTGCAGACTGTAAGGCACATATCTTTGGCAAACAGAATGAGAGTCTCTAAAAGCATAAAGTCCATTAACAACGACTGCAGTCCCTGTGCTAGATCCTACATCCACATTACACTGAAGAGAACCCCAGCCACTTCAGGTACCACCTTGATTGAAGTAACAATGGGTCACAGCACCAATGTGATGGGTTGCATGGATGAAATCACTCTTAAGGCAGATGGATGGTCATTCAGATTTATTTTTATTGGGTCCACATGGAGATATATCTGGGGCAACTGGGACAATCACAACCAAAGGCTGATTAGAATGCACGATGTTGCTCAGTTATATTAAAAATGAAATAAACAGTTGTAAGATTCGATGACAAATTGATTACTTAATCAAATATCACCGCAATTATCATACATCTGACTCGATTACCTGTAATACAATCAGAATGATGACAGATGAATGAAATACACTCTTTTGTGAGTTATGCATCAAACTTATGCTTGTAACCAGTGGTGAATTCTCAGGGCCAGCAAAGCCTTCTCTGCTGGAGTAACATGCCAAATAAATACATATTTTTCATCCTTTCATTCTTAATCACCTTTTTGCCTATGTATTTTAAACCGCTTTCCACTCTTAATTAATCTACAAACAAATAGAGAAAATGAAAAGTTTATGAACTTTGATGCTTACAAGCGAAGTGTGACAACTGTTTCACACATCACATGCCCGAAGCAGCGCGTGAGTCTGAGCTGCACCTCGTCAGGCCTTCCGAATTTCCACAGAATCCCTCAACAGTGCAAATGATTGAGCAACTAAAGTCTGCTTGTCAGATTCATCAGCCAATCAGATTTATTTGTTCTTGGTGGGTGTGATCTTTAGAATATGTACCGGTCGAGGCATTCTAGTTGGCCTTTAGTGACGCAATCACACTATAAGTAATTCAAGAGTGAAGAGCGTAACATCAAGCTGTCTGACGAGTCGTCTATATTCCCTGCTGGTGTCGCCGTTGAGAAAGAGATTCTTATGGAACACGAGATGTTCTGCATGACCGTGCGATTGCTTAATTTATTAAACAGTAAAGGGGGTCTGATTTTCACTTCAAGTAAATTGGTAAGTGTTTTTTGCATTGCTATAACAACATCAGGAGTTTTCTAAGTGTAAATTAGACTGCTGGAGAATTCAGTGTCAGATCAAGTTTGGAAAAGTAGTGCTGCGTTCCATTCAACTCGGAAAGTCGGATTTTACAACTTCCTACAAGGAAAAGTGCAATGGACGCATCTTTGATCAGAATTACTTTAGGAGGGTTATTACTGTTCAGACAACATATATTTAATTTTTTTAAATTTTTAGCAGTGTTTCTGTAAAATGACACCAAAACTGTGTATTTAGGCCAAAGTATGTGGGAATGGGAAGCTTTTTAATTTGGGTAGGCCAAATCCAGGCGGAAATCCCCAAAAATGGCAAGATCTTAACTGGATATTTGCTATAGTGCTAGGCGCATTCAATAGCCACTGTAACGTTAGTGAATAATGTCCCTGATGCTGTGTAAGAATGCATACTTGTCAAACTTCACGGAGTAACGTTATGCATATATTTATGACATGTACAGTAATTCGCTGTTCAACTTTATAGTTAAGGCGAGACACTACGGGTGAATAGGGTAAAATTTTTAACTAGCAAATATCACCATGAAAAACATTTATTACAAGTTTTCTTTAATTTAATGTTTAAATATGCAAATTAGGCAATATCTAATTAAATATGTGCTAATTTGCATATATTTAAAAAAACGAAATATGAGAATTGGATAAAGCCAGGTTAAAAATATTTTTTTCATTGTGTTCACATATTAGATGGGAAAAACATTATAGAGGGATTTATGGATATCTACTTTTGTTATCCTGTAAATCAGAATATAATGATTTTCGCCATGTTTTTTGGAATAAAATGTTATATATATCAGGCTAGGAATAATATATTTACAAATCCCTCTGTAAATGTCTTCATAATATAACAAGGTACTAGTGGAGATTTCGGACTTGGAGTATGAGAGAAAGGTTATTTTGAGAAAACGGGATTTATCATCAGCCAATGAGATCGTGCATTCAGTCTTTTTACTTTCACGATTGGTTGCTGATAAAAAGGAAATGACCATATTTGGATCCAACAGGATTGTACAGAAGAGAGAGAGTTTCCTAACGGTGCATGTGATGAGAGGGTGAGTGACGGCAGAGATCGCGGAGAAGTAGGCTATGTTGATTAAGAACGCAAACTTTTGTTGAATTTATGAGAAATCTACAGACGCAAACAGACGAAGTGTAGTAAATGTGTATATCGGACTTTTTTTCACCACAAGTCTGAAAGAAGACATGTTATTGAAGACAAATATCCAAAAATCTCAAAATTGACCAGTAAAAAAAAAACGATGTTTCTGCCTGCCGTGTCTCGCCTTAATATAAACACACACTGTTATCAGTATTATTTTGGACAAAGTTTTGCACATTTCACTTCAATGTACACTGAAGCATGCGTTGTGAATTAGCAATGTGGAAACGGTGGTTTGTTACTGCAGTAATATCACGTTCAGTGCTATACATCTCTCCGTTCCAGAATATTTGGTTCATAACATCAATCTTTGATTCAGGTGTTTGTGCAACCGTGCCCTGAAGATTTAATAAAAGTCTGGGTAGGCCTAAGTAAAAAAAAAAAAAAAAGTAAGTAGGAATTAGGAAAGTATGTGAGAAGTGAGATCAAAATTACCTTGCTTGCTTCTTTCCGCCATTTCACCTCAGTGCCAGAAACAAATGCATCGCTTCTTCTGTACGGAAAACGAGCAATTTTAATTGGTCGTCAATTCACTGTGAGTCTGTGTATCGTAGCAACGGGCACAAGACTGTGCTGTTATGAATCCAGTGGGAAAATAGATCTCGTGAATTGTTTATATATTTAGTGTGTGTATGTCTCTATGTGATAGAATTATTATTTGATGCAAATAATTCTAGCCGGCTCAGCCAAACTTTATCAGATGGCGGCTCAATTTGGCTTACGAAATTATTGGCTGAAATTCTAAATGGCGCAAATGGCGGCGCCTGGCGGCGGCTTCGGGGTCTATGTCAAACCCCTGCTAAGCTAACGGGAGCATAGCAGTTCCCTTATCGAGAGGTCTCTCCTATTGCGTAAGTAGCTTACGCTATGGGAAAACTCCGTTTCTCGAGAAATATTGAAGTCTTTATGTAAAACGCATTGCAGCTGCACAGCAGACAGTGATGAGCGAGGCAGCTCAGTCATTGGCTGTGCTGCGGCAACTGCTCGAACCAATGATGGGGCGATTTAGAACGCGCCACCAATGAGGCGCGCCCGCTTCAGCGGCTCATAGCCTGCTGAAATTAGCATATGAGGGCTATATAATGAGCATCCCGTCATTCCGGTTCTTTAGATTTAATCTCCTTCAGCGAAGACCTTCTCTTCGCTGGATCCTCCGGATTGTTGGAGTCTTTCGCCGCCGTTGAAAAGCTACAGCGGGACTGCTAAGAGGACGCCGGCACCTTCAGCCGCCTTCGAAGCCTTCTGCTACGCCATCCGGCGCGCATCGCATATCCTTTTACTAAGCATATCCTTTTACTGCAAGCGCTCGCCCCCGCGACGCTTTAAGTAAAAGAGTGATGTTTCTAAGGCGTTGTTTCAGATGCCTTCAGCCTGCGCCTCGTGCAGAGGCCCTCTTCCTGACGGGGATCATCACATCATTTGCAGTCGCTGCCTGGGACCAGACCACGCAGAAGCTGCACTCATTCAGGGCGGATGCCCCGAATCGCGACTCACTGGGCCTCGCCGGGCTGCGCGCTCGCTTTGCCGTTTTCACCGCAAGCGAGCCGGCTGCAACCGTGCTGCCACCTCTGTTCGAGCCGCGCAAGAAAAAGCGCCGCTCACAGAGGCTGCCAGAGCACGTAGACTTCGGTGACGTCACGCCGGCTCAGTTCCCGCGTGCTTCACCGCTACCAGAGATCTCCCCGCCACCAACAGAGCGGTGGGTCTCGTCTCGTTCGGCGTGCCAGGGGACGACGATGGAAAGGATGACATTCTTTCTATTGACGCTGCATCCAACGACTGGCCGGGCTCGTTCGTCACCGCGCCATCAACATCAGCTGACACGAGCGCGGGCACCAGCATGGAAGAGACCGCCTCAGCAGCAGCGAGCAAAACGTGTAAAACATTACCCAGTCCCCTTACAGGCGGCTGGAAATGTCTGTACAGCAGTCGATGGGCCAGTCACAGAACTCGCTCACCTGCACTCAAACGCCGTGTTAACGGCAGCACACAGAAAACACAAAAATCATTTTCTGCCTGTGTCACTAAGGGGTCACGTGTCCACGCTAAAGTGCGCACTCCCACTTATCAATACTGTCCAAACAGTGCCAAATACTTCCCCAGCTCCAGCTGGATGACCCATAAATGTAGATCGTGTGCCTACTGTCATGTATGCACCACTACACACAAGCACTGTTCCCACAGTTATAAACGCTTCCCCAGTAAAAGCGGGAAGTACTATAAGTATAGCGCGCGTGCCTGCTGTCATGCACGCACCCCTACACACAAACATACCCATACAGTTTCACACAGCTCTCTAAATGCCGCAAGCATCACAGATGCAATGCGCGAGCTAAGAAACTCCCCGCTAAATGCAGAAAGCTTTATGTGGCGTGCGTGCCTACCACAGTATGCACCCCCACCCATAAGCTGCCCATACAGTTCCAAACAGAGCCGCGAGCATCACAGATGCGACGCGAGGACAGAAACTCCCGCTAAGAGCGGGAAGCTTTATGGAAGTGGCGGCGTGCCTATGTATGCACCCCACCCGTAAACACTGTAGTTTCTAACATTTCTCCGTCTCTTTCTGCAGAGCATTACGGAGATAACGCGCGTGCCTGTAATCTCACACGCACTCAACAAAGCTGCTCAGCGCGCGCAGCGCCTCTGAGAGCTGTAAGCTCAGTGTAGAACATTAGAACATTACCCAGTCCCCTTACAGGCGGTTGGAAATGTCTATACAGCAGTCAATGGGCCAGTCATAAAACTTCGCTCACCTGCAATCAAACGCCGTTTTCACGGCGACACACAGAAATCACCAAAGAGTCATTTTCTGCCTGTGTCACTAAGGGTTCACATGTCCACACTAAAGTGCGCATTCCCACATATCAATACTGTCCAAACAGTGCCAAACACCTCCCAGCTCAGGCTGGATGTCTCAAATATGTAGATCGTGTGCCTATTGTCATGTATGCACCACTACACACAAGCACTGTTCCCACAGTTATAAACACTTCCCCAGTAAAAGCGGGAAGTGCTATAAGTGTAGCGTGTGCCTGCTGTATTGCACGTACCCCTACACACAGCTACCCACACAGTTTCAAACAGCTATGCCGCAAACATCACAGATGTAATCGCGCGAGCTAAGAAACTCCCGCTAAATCGCGGAAAGCTTTATGAGCGTGGTGCGCGTGCCCATAATGATGAATGCACCCCACTTCAAAACACTGTTCATACAGTTTCAAGCACTCATGCTGTCAGCATTTCGGAAATAGCGCATGTGCCTGTACTCTCACACGCACCTCTGCACTCGGCACTCAATACAGCTGCTCAGCGCGCACCTGCGCCTCTGAGAGCCGTAGATTCTGTGTTAGCACAAAGCGATTTGCCGGCGGGGCCCATACGTCACTGCGACACACCCCAGCCGGCATTCAGCCCATATCTGTGCGAGCAGAAGCCTGGGAAAAAATCCCGACATGCCAAAATGGGTTTTGAACATAATAAAACACGGATACTCACT
The DNA here is from genome assembly GCF_025860055.1 of Xyrauchen texanus. Lineage (NCBI taxonomy): Eukaryota > Metazoa > Chordata > Actinopteri > Cypriniformes > Catostomidae > Xyrauchen > Xyrauchen texanus. Next base: position 3,233,848 of record NC_068277.1, on the reverse strand, counting down.
TCAATTCAGCTCGTAGACCACCCTGCTTTTCAGCGGTGGTCGAGGCGAAAGTGAGGAAAGATGTGTCACATGTTCTACGCACCGAGGTGCTCAAACTGATAGAGAAGGGCGCTATAGAAACTGTTCCTCCCTCTTTGAGCGAGGCGGGTTTTACAGCCGCTATTTTCTCGTCCGAAAAGGACGGTGGCCTTCGCCCCATCCTGGATCTCAGACATCTGAACAAAGCGTTAATGATTCGCTCGTTCAGAATGTTAACAACCAAACACATCCTCGCGCAAGTTCGCCCCGGGGATTGGTTTCTATCAGTGGATTTGAAAGACGCTTACTTTCACATCCCGATAGCGCCTCATCACAGGCCCTTTCTGAAATTCGCTTTCGAGGGACAGTCATACCAGTACACAGTACTACCATTCGGCCTATCATTGGCCCCCCATACATTCACGAAATGTATGGATACAGCACTTTCCCCCCTGAGACAGCGGGGAGTGCGGATACTGAATTACCTCGACGATTGGCTAATCATAGCACAATCAGAGGTTCAGTTAATGACACACAGATCTTGGACTATCAGCCATTTACAATGCCTGGGTCTGAGAATAAATTTTGCAAAGAGCGTGCTATCCCCCAGCCAGAATATTTCTTTTCTGGGAATAGTGCTAGACTCAGTGCAGATGGCAGCGCTATCGTCCTCAGCAGACGAAGGCGACACAAATTTACTCTGCCCGGTCAGGGCGCTCAGAGTATATTTGGAACGTTCATCAGAGCGCGCGCTTTCTATTCGACGCCTTGCAACATCGTTCAGAACGGGCGCGCACGCCCCCGTCAAACGATTTCAGAGAATGCTCGGCCTCATGGCCTCGGCATCAGCTGTACTCCAGCTAGGATTGTTGCACATGCGTCCTCTGCTGGCTCAAGAGCCGCATCCCCACTCACGCGTGGCGCTCAGGCCACTTTTTGATCAGAGCGAATCACGGCTGTATAAAAGCCCTGACGCCCTGGAAAGCCATAAAATGGTATCAAACCGGCGTGAGTCTGGGCGTGAATACGCGGAGAAAAATGATCACGACAGATGCCTCCAAAATAGGATGGGGGGGCCCTTTACGAGGGCAGGCCTGTTTCCAGTTTTTGGTCAAACCCGGAAAAGCGCCTACACATAAACTGTCTGGAAATGAAAGCGGTCGCCTTGGCTCTCAGAGCCCTGCTTCCGTACCTGCAAAACGAACACGTCCTGGTCCGAACGGACAACATGACGGTAGTTTCGTATATAAATCGCCACGGTGGACTCAGGTCGAGCTCCCTGCACTCTATGGCCAGGGAGCTCATTCTATGGTCACAACACCACCTGCGCTCGCTAAGAGCAGCGCACGTGCCAGGCGTCCTGAACCAAGGAGCGGACATGCTATCCAGAGACAAAGTTCTCCCAGGAGAATGGTTAGGGATGCACCGAAATGAAAATTCTGGGCCGAAACCGAAAATCCAGGATGCACTTGGCCGAAAACCGAAACCGAAATTTTTACCTATTTAAAAAAAAAAAAAAAATGTTGTGTATAATTGTATTAATTTTATACTTTTTCATTAATTTCATGAATTTAATTAATCTGAATTGAAAAACTACAAACCAATAAAATAAATCACACTTTTATTGAAAGTAGCACACCAAAATTGGACAAAAACATATATTAAAACTATATTAAATATTATTCTTCTTTCAGTTCTGTAAAAATCTAATTTTACAGATTTTATCCAAATAATGTAAAGTTTTAGAAAACTATTATATGCAAAACAAGAGTCAAGAAATGAACTTAGCTAACATCTTTCAAAAAGTTTAAATATGCAACAGTAATTTTAATTAAAACAACAGGCAGAACACAGAATGGCAGAGGGCCTCTATTCCACTGATCTATATATATCTATATATATATATATATATATATATATATATATATATATATATATAGATCAGTGCTCTATTCTGTTTATGTAAACGTATGTACACTTTAAGTGAAAATGATTGTGCAAAACAACAGTAATTGAACTAAATCCAACCTCAACTGTAAACGACAGATGTATCCTCAAGTGAAGAACAAGTGTAATGTAATTGCTATTCACATCATATTGGACCGCTTTCTATTTAAGTACAAGTGACAGGTTTCTCTTCAAGAACAAAAGTTGCTAAATGTTCTGACAGTCTCTCCTGTCAAAGCTCATCAAGAACATGAGATGCTGCACTGAACAGTTTCTCACTCTCTGTGCTGCTTGGGCAGATAAATACCTGTGCGCAATCCGCGCAAGCAAAGGAAAGCCGTCTTTGTTTATGCGACCGTAGTCAAGGGGATTGTCGCTTCTGGCGTAGTTCAGCTATACGTCTCAAGTTGTGTTGTAGCTGCGCTAGTTGTGACATTTTTCTGTAGAATGTCTTGCTGTACTGTGTATATCTTGAAAGTTCTGCTGAATAAACACTGCAGATCGCAAATTTGATGTCATCAGAAACTTTGAAGAATTTCCACACCGCTGACATGATCGGCCTTTGTTTGGTAGCGCTGTGATAAGGGCTAGATCGATCCAGATTGAAATCTGAGCACTGAGGGGCGGGGCGAGGAGGTATATATATATTTTCGGCCTTTTTTCTCTTTCGGCCGAAAACCGAAAGTGCTGAAAGTGCCATTTTCGGCCAAAAATTTTCGGCGGCCGAAATTTCGGTGCATCCCTAAGAATGGTCTCTCCACCCTCTGACGGTTCAGTGGTTATGGCGAACCTTTGGCGAGGCGGAGGTTCGCCTCCAAGGAAAACGCGCACTGCCCTCTCTTCTCAAAAGCACGGACGCGCTCGCCCAAGTTTGGCCGAGCCGCCCCTTGTATGCTTTTCCCCCGATCACGATGCTGCCTCAGGTCATCAGTCGGATCAGGGAGGTGAAATGTGCAGTGCTCCTGGTAGCCCCACTCTGGAAAAACCAGACGTGGTTTCCAGAGCTGGTACAGATGATGCAATCTGCCCCATGGCCGATTCCGCTGAGGCAAGACCCCTTGGACAGGCCAGCGGGATGATTCTTCATCCCGCCTCGATCTGTGGGCCCTCCATGCATGGCCCCTCAACGGGTTCCCGAGAACCTCCCCAGTGGAGTTCTGAAAACCATTGCTGAGGCACGAGCCCCTCTACGAGGCTTGTATGCCCAAAAGTGGAAAGTGTTCAGTGACTGGTGTGATACCAAGAGCTTGAACCCCAAAACGTGCGAGATACCGAGCGTACTCGCCTTTTTGCAGGAGCTGCTGGAGGCGGGCCGCACACCCTCCACGCTCAAAGTCTATGTGGCTGCCATAGCGGCGTCACACAGTCCTGATAAAGGACATTCATTAGGAAAAAAATGATCTGATCGTTCGTTTCCCAAGAGGCGCTAGGAGGATGAACCCTCCTCGCCCACCTTCGGTGCCGATCTGGGACCTGGCCACGGTCCTGGACGCACACAAAGGTGCCCCGTTCGAACCTCTCCGAACCGTGCACCTCAAGCAGCTCTCGCTCAAAACCACGCTCTTGCTGGCACTCGCTTCAGTTAAAAGAGTGGGCTACCTGCACGCGCTGTCATCAAGCGCTGCTTGCCTGGAATTTGGACCTAACGACTGCAGAGTTGTCCTTAGGCCAAAGCACGGGTATATTCCTAAGGTGCTCTCCACTCCCTTCAGAGCACAGGTGATATCTCTGGCAGCGTTATCGTCCTCAGCAGCCGAAGGCGACGCAAATTTACTCTGCCCGGTCAGGGCGCTCAGAGTATATTTGGAACGTTCTGCCCTGTTCAGACAGATGGAACAATTATTCGTATGCTTTGGCGGCCGAACTAAGGGTCTCGCTGTTTCAAAGCAACGAATATCGCGCTGGATAGTGGATGCTATAGCGCTAGCTTATGAAGCCAAGGGCCTTCAATGCCCCTTGGAGCATGGCCTCCTCGTGGGCATGGTCGAGTGGGATACCCATTTAAGATATTTGTGCAGCGGCAGGCTGGGCCTCGCCTTCGACATTTATCAGGTTTTATAACCTACAGGTCCCCTCACTACATTCCAACATTCTATCAGTCTGACTGTGGAATGAGCTGGAGTATGTACATGCTGGGCATTATCTCCTCCCTTATAAGGTCCGTCTCTGACCGACTTAGAGGGTTTATTATGCGTACCAGTACACAAAAAAACTCAGTACATAAGATGTGTACTTGTGTTTGTACAAGGACCGCCCCACCTTGTAGGTAAGGGCGCCCTGTCATACCCCACTAAATAGCTCGCCTCTGGCCGGCTCGTGGAATAATCACTTTGCTTTAAGGCTCAGGCACCTGCCTCTGGCTTTATACAGCGAAGTCAGCACGCACTGCGTTTTACATGGGGTTCCCATAGCGTAAGCTACTTACGCAATAGGAGAGACCTCTCGATAAGGGAACGACTCGGTTACTAACGTAACCTCGGTTCCCTGAGAGAGGGAACGACTATTGCGTAAGCTGCCGTGCCTGTGCTTGGTCAGTCGCTTCAGTCGATTGAACCTAAAGAACCGGAATGACGGGATGCTCATTATATAGCCCTGATATGCTAATTTCAGCAGGCTATGAGCGCGCAAAAGTGGGGCGCGCCCCCATTGGTGGCGCGTTCTAAATCGCCCCGTCATTGGTTCGAGCAGTTGCCGCAGCACAGCCAATGACCGAGCTGCCTCGCTCATCACTGTCTGCTGTGCAGCTGCAATGCGTTTTACATAAAGACTTCAATATTTCTCGAGAAACGGAGTTTTCCCATAGCGTAAGCTACTTACGCAATAGTCGTTCCCTCTCTCAGGGAACCGAGGTTACGTTAGTAACCGAGTCGTTCTGAATATCAGGGAATGGGATGCATTTATAGTCTGAGATATCAAGTGGGAAAATCCCACATCCAACTGGAATGGAATGAAGCAGAACCGTGTACCCTCATGAAACAAAGTTTATTACAAGCAACATTTTAATAACAAATATTATTAGATATTATTATTATTATTAGGTATTATAGACCTCCTTGATAGATACATATGAAAAATTATTATTTTTTAATGTCTGTGCGAGAGATGTCCATTTCACAAAACAGTCATGCTGCAGTTAAAATCAGGCTTGCTTGAGCATTAAGTGTCGTTTCAAGTTTTGGCATTCATAAGTGGACATGTTTTAAAATGTCAGTTGGTATTACTAGTTATCTGCAACATCTTATTCATTGTGAAACTGTGTTTTCTTAATGGCATGAATCACACTGAAGGTCAGGACTTCTAATGCACGGCCTGCCACTGATCTTGAAGAATGGACTATAGTGCTTGTAAATAACATAATACATTCTTATTTAACAGAGCAATCATCAGTGCAACTTACCCACAGCAGGATGTGTGTAGTTCTACTGTGGGTCACATAGTGCTGCCTGCTGTTATAAGCTATGCAAATATATGTAAATGCACAGGTACAGCAACAGCCAATGGCGAATCGCCCCAATTTCAGAACTTAACTTTTTTAACTCTGTTACATATATATATATATATATATATATATATATATATATATATATATATATATATATATATATATATATAAAGGCTATTATTTTTAATCACAAATAATTGCTTATATTTGGTAGTTAATTGCGATTAATTACAGATTTTTAATTTGCTGAAATTTGATACCATATATACATATTTTCCTGTCCAAATGAATTTATTACCATCCCTGGAAAGAAAACAAAACAATATGTAACAATATAATGCTTTATTAACATTTTAAAAACAAAGCCTTCCCCAATATAAAGATAGAAATGCACTAAAATATCACCTATTCAAGTAACATGAAACATTTAAAGGCACAGTTATCTTAGCGTATGTAAACTTCTGACCAAATTGAATTGTGATTATATTTAATTAAAAGTGAAACAATCTGTCTGTAAACAATTGTTGTAACAATTACTCATGTCATGCTCAAAGTAGATGTCCTAAACGACTTGCCAAAACGTTGCTAATATTAAAAATATATAAAAAATGAGTATTAATAACTTCAACCAAAATGTATGTAAACTTCTGACTTCAACTGTAAGCTTGGAGCTCGAGTCGAGCCGCATACTCAGGCTTCTCATGCTTCAGCCCCTCCATTACGGACAGCAAGTGAAATTTGTTGACTCTTAACAATCTGTTTATCATTTCCACTTCAGGGGCTATGGAAAGTCATGAATACAATTTTATTTCAAATTCATTTTGGAATGACTTTAAAGTATGGCCATCAATATTGTTCTCCCATCGAAGTGCACTCTGAAGAAATTATTTATTAAGGTTGGAACGCAGGGCTAGTCTGCTTTCTAGGCGAGTCATTTGGCACCTCAAACAAGCCTATTCATGGCAGGAAGGGCTGATGGCTTGTGCCAGTTAGAACCTGTTTAAATGACATTAGTCATTATAGGTGTTTTCTGCTTCATGTAGCGCTGCACAGACAGATTGGCACCTGGGTTGATGCAATGCGTGCAGTTCTGTTTTGAGCCTGCCCCAATAGAAAAAAGAATCAGAGATGCCACAAAGTGAATTTTCAGTACATCTAAAACATGTTACACTGAGCTACAGCACACATGCATAGGTAATAGCTAATCTAGGCTGTGGGAAAAAGTTGAAGAAAGTGTTCAGGAGTATTTTTGCAGAATCATAATGTTTGACCTAATCTGCTTAAATAAGTGTATATGTCAAAGCATACATGTTTAATTGTATTATATTATTATTTTCCCCAAGGGGATAAAGGTTACATAATAGTATCTTATTACGAAACAAACAATAAATGTCTATTCATTCACTTCAAATGAGCAAATCTGCTCATTAGTGATATTCTTCTGGTTCTTCTTTTGGAAGACATTTCCATCTGATTGGTTCTCCATGACAGTGTTGCATCTTCTAACAACCCCTCCTCCTTCAGTTTCTGCTCCATCTGAACGAAGTTATCAAACACACTTTTATTACACAATACTCTAGCTGAATATTTCCCCAAGAATATACAGTATATCCACTTTATCCACTTGTGAGCTCACCTTCTCAAACATCTCATTCTTCACTCCAGGATCATTCACATTTTGACTTGATTTCACCTCAACTCTCACAATCATTCTCTTCCTCACTGTAAACACAGACACACACACACAGAGAAACATAGTGCCTCTGTAAAATGAATTATATATGATTGTGGCAATACTTTGTGTTTCACTGTCAAAGAAGTAAATAAACTTTTAAATAAATGTAAATAAAACAAGTCTCAGTCCTGTTATTTTTCACATATTTCTGAAAATGTGTCTGTGACACAACAAAGTGCATGAAAGGCAAGAAGTGAGATCGAGTTTCAGTGTGAAATGAAAAGGGGGTAGTTCTACTGGAGGTACAGCAAGATTGCCACATGATACAGAAACTGTTCATTTTCCCAAACGGTTACCATCGTTCATTTTATATTGTGGACAACGCAATGCTGCTTAGAAAATAGACTCAACAGTTACAGAATTTGTGATTCTAAAAAAGAACCTGGCTCGCTCTGCAGTGCGTCTGCAAATCATGTATCCATTTGTCATGAGCCTTTATTTGTGGTTCTTGTTCAATCATTTTGTTCCCTTTCAAAAAGTTACACTTTGATGCTGTGCTGATTTAGCGCTTTGGGGGACTGTCTTTAGGAGTGACCAGCTGTGAATATGTGCAAAACGTCAATGAAATTTCCTAGAATTTATAGCCTCTGCTGGTGACATTATTGGATGCACCTATAACAGGGCTATAAATAGATGCGCCATAGCTGCATCGTCAGGTCTTTTGTCTTCAGACCACTCTGTGTGTGTTGTGCTTCTCAAGCTGTCAGAACTTTCTTTTCCTCTGTTAGGAGTTAGAATTTGTTAGGCAGTGTGTGTTCTCGTGTTTACAACGGACACACACCAGTTTTGTTTTGTGTGTTCGGGGAAAGAGCATGCTGCTCTTGTGTTAGGGCGGGGCGGGTTCGAGCATTGCGATCTGTTTCAGTCAAAATGCTACGCACTTGTCTCGCTTACTTCCAAGAGCCAGCGCCCACTCTTTCATAATGGGGCTCTCGCATGGATCTGGCTGAGGATTGAGAGACAGGTCCGTCCCTATTGCTCGTTCTCTCCAGATCCAGCTGATCCTTCTCTTAAGCCTGAAGCGTGCTTCGGCGCCTCTTCAGTTCACAAGGGTGAAGCTGAATCTCTTGAGTCTGCGGACTTTGAGCTACCCACCTCTTAACATTCCACGCACAATAACAAAGTGGCTGAGGAATTACTCGAGGTGGTTACTCGGGCTGTGGCCAGGCTACAGTTAGACTGGCCACACGAACAAGAGACCCCACAGATGCTCTAAACTAGAAGACAGATTTCTGTATGGTGGCCCAAAAAAAAAGGAAGGGAATGCTATATCAGTCCCTTCCTTTCTTCGATGACCTCCATAACAAGCTTTCTCGTTCATGGAGGAATCCTTATACTTCCCGTGTCTTTGTGCCCTCGACGTCGACATATTAGACTATTGTGGGTGCTGAGACACGGGGGTATTCCACGATGCCGCAGGTAGAAGAGACACTTGTGGGTTATCTCTCACCTGGCTCGGCATTATTTCTTAAGAGTCCTACTCTCCCCACAAAGCCGTGCAGGACCACCTCCACGCTTGTGGGAAAAGCTTCTAAGTGCTAGGGCTCCATATGCTAGAAGAAGTTATGCCAATAAATGGGGTGTCTTTGAAAGATGGTGCAGTGCACATAATGCAGATCCAGTTAACTGCCAGATTGCTTCAGTTCTGGACTTTCTGGAGGAAAAATTATCAGCAGGCACATGCCCCGCCACTTTCAAGGTTTATGTGGGCGCTCTATCGGCTTGCCACGCCTTGATTGACGGGATGCCGTTGGTGAAACATCCTCTGCTCGCTCGCTTCGTCCGTGGAGCCATGCGATTGAGACCTCCTGCTAGGACCAGGATCCCTTCATGGGACTTATCAATAGTCCTTGAGGTTCTGGTTGAGACCCACTTTGAACCTCTAGATTCAGCTTCTGATTAACTTCTGACTCTCAATGTGGTTTTTCTTATGGGAATTACTTCTCTAAAAAGAATTGGGGATCTGTAGGTCTGTCTTGCCATCCTGCTTATATTTTGCCACAGGATTGGCTAAAGCAATATTGCACCCTCGTCCTGACTACCTGCCTAAGGTTCCTTTCTTGACCGTACATCCGGTCACTCTCGAAGCCTTCAGCTCCCCGCAGTTTACAACGCCAGAGCAGGAAAGGCTTCACGGACTGTGTCCCGTGCCCTTCAGACTTATGTCCACCACTATAGCCAGTGGCGTAAGTCAGGGAAACTATTAGTTTGTCATGTGGGCCGTAACAAAGGGGCGGCCACCAGCAAGCAAGCTATGCCAGTAGTTCAAACGCGTTCATTAGGTATCAGGGCTCACTCTACCAGAGGGGTCGCCTCCTCTAAAGCTTTGGCCAGAGGTGTCCCTCTGCAACATGTTTGTAATGCGGCGGGCTGGTTCCTCTCTCCACATACATTCTTAAGATTCTATACTTTGAATGTTCTAAAGTCCTTGAGTCAACATCACAAGCTCAAGTCTGAGACCTCTCGCGCTCTTGTGAGCACAAGTACACATACCCGTGGGTATTCTCGTTCTCAAAGCCCTAAATCAGCGCAGCATCAAAGTGTATCTTTTTGATAGGGAACGTCTCAGGTTACTTGACTGTAACACCTGTTCCCTGATTAAAGCGGAACAAGATGCTGCGCTTCAATGCCGCACCGAGGATGCCCCAGGAATGCTCTTCAGACAAAATACCTGACGATTCATCTGTGGCGCATCTATTTATAGCTCTGCTACAGGTGCATTCAATGATGTCACCAGCAGAGGCTATAAATTCTAGTCAATTTCATTGATGTGTTGCACACATATTCAAAGCTGGTCACTCCTAAAGACGTTTCCCCAAAGCGCTAAATCAGCACAGCATCTCGTTCCGCTTTTATCAGGGAACAGGGGTTACAGTCAATTAACCGAAGTATATTCCGTTTTCATTCTCACTTTTGGTTGGTCAATCCTTGCTTCTTCTGAACATATGGTAATACATGTTATTTTACATAGGACAAGAAGAAATACAACAAAAGAATCAAAATTGGCCAATTAAGACAGTGGAAGTAATAGTTTGTTTAAAAAATAAAAATACAAATAATATAAAAAGAATTATATAATTTTTTTAGGTATTTTTTTATTTTATAGTCTTGCCAAAGTCACAATGTTTGGTTACAGTACAAAATCAATGCAGAAGCTATATAATATATTTTATACCAATCCCGGGTCATTACAATAAGTCATATAAGTGGCAAAATATACCGCAAATGTTACTCACCACTGTAGCAAACAGAGGTGTATTTATTTACACAATCCCTATCAAACCACAATCCATATGAAGATGTTGCTGCACACAATTGATTGCCACCATAATTGTCCGGCTGTCCAATATTCCATGATGTGAACATGGAGTTGCTCTGATCGGACCAGATCCACAGAGCAGTGGCATCTGCTCGATACAGTCCAATCCATAACACATTATTGTTTGTGCCTCCAGCTCCTGGAAAATGTGTGCCCATAGTTTTGTTCAACTCATTGACATTTGTCTGGCTATCAATGGTGGCCAGATCAGTGTAATGTTGTCTGCAGTAATTCTGTGCATCCCACCAGCTCATTGGAACAGGAACATAGTAAAACAAATGAGGCAGAGAGAATGCCACGGGAATCAGAGCTGAGGTAAAATGATACAAGAATTTTTACATTTAAACATCCACATCATACAACAAGATTTCAAAAAATTATTTAAACCTGCAAATACAGTTCCCTATCTGTCACTCACTCTAGGGGTCTGACACTTGGGGTCGCTCCTGCGGAGCCAGACATCTCTCCCAGTGGCACCCCGACTATCAGGGTATGGGTATGAGGTGGGGTCAGTTAGCACTGGGGGCGATATGGGGACCTCAGCTGGAGCCTCTCTGCCGGGTATTCCCCCACGGACCTCCCACTCCCTGTCACGCTCGTATGCTCCAACTGAGCGCTTGGACGAGGTTGCCGGTTTGTTTCACGGCAGACCCGTGATCTCGTTCGGGCGCCTGACGATGATGAGCTATCAATCGGCATCGGAGAGCGGGTTTGTCATGTCTGATGCTGAGGACTCGGATAGACTCCCACCCTTGGGTGACGGCCATGCTTGCCCAGGCAGCTGCGAGTGTGGGACTGGAGTTCCTGGGGCCAGAGTGCCGCTCACGGCCACGTACTTCAAGGACACGCACTTCCATGTCTCGATTCTTCCTCGACACAGACCCTTTCTCCGGTTTGCCTTCGAGGGCCAGGCACATCAGTATAAAGTCCTCCCCTTCGGCCTGTCCTTATCCCCTCGAGCCTTCACGAAAGTCGCGGAGGCAGCCCTTTTCCCCACTAAGGGAAGTGGGCGTCCGCATCCTCAACTCTCTCGATGACTGGCTAATCCTAGCTCACTCGCGGTGCTCAAAGGGACCTGGTGCTCAGGCGCCTCAGCCGCTTGGGGATTTGGGTCAATTGGGAAAAGAGCAAGCTCGTCCCAGTTCAGAGCATCTTTTTTCTCGGTATGGAGTTGGACTCAGTCTCAATGACGGTGCGCCTCACCAACGAGCGTGCACAGTCAGTGCTGAACTGTCTGCATGTGTTCAGACAGAACACGTTGGTCCCACTGAAATCCTTTCAGAGGCTCCTGGGGCATATGATATCATCAGCGATTGTCACACCGCTTGTGTTGATGCATATGAGGCCACTTCAGCACTGGCTACAGACCCGAGTCGAGAGACGAGCATGGCGCCACGGCACACACCGTGTCCTTGTCACACAGGCTTGCTGCCATTTTTTCAGCCCCTGGACAGGCCAAGCGTTTCTACAGGCAGTAGTTCCCCTAGGCCAGGTCCCCAGGCACATCATGGTCATGACAGATGTCTCCCAAAGGGGCTGGGGTGCCGTAAGCAACAGGCACTCAGTCGCCGGCCCTTGGACTGGCCCGCGACTGCATTGGCACATCAACTGCCTCGAGTTGCTGGCAGTACTGCTTGCCCAGAGGAGGCTATTGCCATTGATCTGGGGCAAGCACGTGTTGCTCCGGACTGACAACACAGCGACGGTGGCGTATTTTAACCGCCAAGGTTGCCTAAGCTCTCGCCGTATGTCACAACTCGCCCGCCGTCTCCTCCTTTGGAGTCAGCACCGACTGATATATCAAATATATCACCAGTATGGGCGTCACCCAGCCCCCTGTACTGAGGTAAGTGCTCCACATGTGCTGGTTGTCCCCCTAGGCAACCCTGTGTGATGTATATTGGTCGCCATCTTTGTAGTAACTCCTCCCCCTTTTGGTAGGACCTACCACGATGTGCTTCCGCTCCTAAATCGATAAGACTGTGTGTCGTATTCCACCTAACCCCCTCGGGGCCGTTTGTGGTCTCTGCGGTATCTTCCTCAGAGACACCCCCCAGCTTGGACCATATATTTGGCCCCCAGCCGAATGATTTTGTTCCTTTCTTGGGGAGAACAACAGAGAGAAGGCCTCGGCTGGGCCAGCCAGTCCTTATACTTCTGAGCAATTAGCCGATCCACTAGGTGCAGGGGACCGCTTCCTACCTGCCAGTGTGTTGGGGGTAGTTATGCGATGGCTTGCTGCACTGTTTACAAAGCACATAGAGGTCTGTCCGTCTAGCACCACCAGTCTGCGTAACTCGGTTCAGCTCTTGTGGCATTTTCCATTGGGACCCCTAGTGTCAACTCATAGCCACAACTTCGAGTGAGTGACAGATAGGGAACATCTCAGTTACTGATGTAACATCCATTCTCTGATGGAAGTAACGAGACGTTGTGTCCCTCCTGCCACAACACTGAACCAACCGCTAAAATGGCCGGGTCTTTAGTTCGGCTCCTCAATGCGATACCTTATGTGTGTTTGCAGATTCACTCCTTTTATACCCGTATGTCCGGGGGAGTGGCATGCAAATTCCACACGCCAATTTCCATTGGCCTTTTCTCAAGATCAGAGATGTCTGGGCTCCGCAGGAGTGACCCCTAGTGTCAACTCATCGACACAACGTCTCGTTCCCTCCATCAGGGAATGGAGGTTACATCAGTAACCAAGACGTTTTAGGGTTTTGAATAATTTTAGGTAAAATTAACAAGAAATATTAAAGATTCTAAACTACTTCTAGGTCACTTATCAAATAACCTAATTTGTGACACTGATCATGTTAAATCTTTCTACAGATGGTCAGATTGAAGCACACAAAATGCTCTTTGGAACATTTCATGCTGGATTTACTAAGATTTTTTTATCAAGAAGTAATTCAATAATAATTGTATTTAAAACCCCAGTGAGCAAGCTGACGGCGACAGTGGCAAGGAACACAAAACTCCATACGATGTTTGTTAATGGGAGAAAAATAACCTTGGGAGACTCACTGTGGGGCCAGTTCCCCTCTGACTAACATCATGAATATAATGTAAATATTACTTATGTATAATGCTTAAATGTAATAAAGTCATGCTTTAAAATTATTAGTGCATGCTGTTATTAAAGCAAAAGAAGGACATACTAAGTAATGTACTAATGAATAAAAAATATATATATTTACATATTTCAATTCAACCTTTCAGTCAAATTGTTACACTGATAATATAATTGTACTTATTTTTCTGTTTTTTTTACTATATATATTAGTTGCATTTGTTCAATGAAACCACAATCTTACCTGGCAAAAATGCAAAAGGCAACCCAGTCTTCATCTTGATTAACCTGTAAAATTAAAAACACAATTGAAACTACTATAAAAATACTGAAAATGTATGTAATAAACATCATGCTTTACTTCACAGATAGATCAAACTGTTCTCTCGAACGTTTAAATAAATAAATAATCAATCAATGAATCAATAGAAACACATTACTTGTTTCACCTCTGGAAGTCTGTGCAGTATGTTGTCCTCTCCTCTCTGTGCAGGAATATGACACAACATTGACTCAGTGTTGTCTTTTTACATACTTGGCAAAAGATTCAATAAATGACATCAGAGATTTACATGAACCATGAATTGCATGTAGTTAAAACACAAATAGGTATTTTATGGTAATTAGTGCAACTCCATGGGTCAAGCCCTGCCTGATCGTCTTTATTTGATAGACAAAATGTCTATCAACATCATAGACTGATTTCTTAGAATGTTCAAAATTGCTGGTTAAAAAAGGTCACACAAACTTATTTCTGCTTCTTAAAAAACAGTGATATTTTTCACGATAAGATCAAGACACATTTTACTAAAGTTTGAAGTTGGAAAATTAGATATTCTAAATTAAAGTTTGAGTCTATAACATCTGACCATGTATAGAAGGAGGTCTTCCCTCTAGGGCAGTCACGTGATGAAACCCTTGATGAAAGACTGTTTGTTAGACTGGGAAAATATTAAAGCTTGATTTACTTGGACTTCCTCCCCACTTCCCGCTTCCCACTTCCTTATTGTTGATTCTTGTACATAGGTGTGTGTGTGTGTGTGTGTATATATATATATATATATATATATATATATATATATATATATATATATATATATATATATATATATTTAAGGGCTGTAAATCAATTCAAATGTTTAATCGCGATTAATCACATAGTCTTCAAAATACATTTATTACCATCCTAACTTTATTAACATTTTCAAAACAAAGCCTTCCCCAATATAAAGATAGAAATGACCTGAAATATCACCTATTCAAGTAACATGAAACGTTTCCCAAAATCTATGTGGGAAGTTGATTTATTGAAAGAATTAGTTCCATTAGGTTGAGTATTCATTCATATTTTCATTAATTTTATATTTCTATATTCATAAATAGACCAAATGAGAAAATAGACCTAATTGCCACTTCAGATGCAGCTTCTGTGCCACCTTTGCAGTGTGAAGATGGCTTTACTCCCCATCGGTTTAGTATTCATTGCAATGGGCATTAAATCTCTTAAACTCTCATTCTCCACAATATTAATCAGCTGGTAGACGGTGACCATCTGCTTTCCTACAGCAATCGTCAACGCCAGCGTCCAGCTCCATTTTGAACTCCATAGGAAAAGCAGAGGGATAGTTTTACATTTACGCAGACACTTTTATCCAAAGCAACTTACAGAGCCCTTATTACAGGGACAATCCCCCCAGAGCAACCTGGAGTTAAGTGCCTTGCTCAAGGACACAATGTTGGTGGCCTTGGGGCTCAAACCTGTGACCTTCTGATTAACAGCCCTGCGCTTTAGCCACTACACCACCACCACTCCATAGTTAAGATTTGTGTGCTTCAGTGGTAATTAACATGTGCTAAAATACTTTATTTCTTCTATTTTTGTTAATCAAATAATAGAGGTCCTTTCTCAATCATTTTATCACTCACAGGGAAGCACTGTTGACTGTACACTACTTGCACTACATTTCCATTTCCATTTCCTCATTTAGCAAATGCTTCTATTCAAATTAACTTTACATATGTTTTGAAATCACCAATGTTAGCCATGCTGATGTTCCAAATATTAATAGTACACATGAATACCAAAGTGTAATTGCACAACAATAGATCATTTGTTTTGTGGATGCTGTGTTTTTCTGGCTGGTATTTATTTGGAACAGATCTGTGATGTGGTCAGCTGATGGGTTAGCTGGGGTAATGTGGAGTTTAGTTTGGTTTGTAAATGTGTTTTCATCCAGGCCAAAATATGAGGCTGAGCTCATTAAGGTTGTCAGGCTGGAACAACAAAGCTGCACAAAAAGAACAAACCATTTTTCTGAGTTCTTGGCTGATTTCTTTTGATTTTCCCATGATATGAAGAGTTACTGAGTTTGAAGGTAGGCCTTAAAATACACACACAGGTACACCTCAAACTGACTCCAACTTGCCAATAAGCCTATCAAAAGCTAAATGGCTAATTTTCTATAGGCTTGACATCATTTTCTGGAATTTTCGAAGCTGCTTACAGCAGGGGCGTAGCAATCATTTCAAAAGTGTGGGGCACAGAATGTTTAGCAAAAGATGAAAATAAATATATAAGATATATATATTTTAAGGCTGTCAATCGATAAAAAATTGTAATCTAATGAATTACGTGATTGACCAGTGAATTTTTACTTTTGCACTTACACATTTGCTGTATGAAAGACACAGCATACGCACAGATGCCCCTTGAAAAAGGGGGATGGGGGACGAACTCTGGTTTTATTGAAAGTGAGGAGAACACATCCCCCGCATCCCCTACACATTCTACACTCAAGCATTATATAACAATATCACAGACTGATTTACTTAGAGATTAACCAAAAACTCTCTTCTAAACTAAAAACTCCAAAACAAAACAAGAAAGTGAGCCAATAAATTCTTACATTCAAAATTGCTGGTTAAAAAAGGTCACCCGAACTTATTTCTGCTTCTTAAAAAATATAGTGATATTTTTCAGGATAAGATCAAAAGACATTTTACTAATGTTTGAAGTTGTAAAATTCGATATTCTATATTAAAATAGTGAGTCTATAACATCTGAACATATATGTCCTTTGGTATTTCCAGTGACACAAATTGCTTTGGAGTAAGCTGTGTCATGTCAAGGGGTAAACTGAATAAATGGGAAATATGTGAGTGAACGATTTAAAAATATGAACACAAATGAGAAAAAACAACAACCATTTACTAATGAACAATAATGATTTATTTATTTATTTAGCTGCGCATTATTCAAATGTTCATATACCAACCTGGTGAATGTTAAATATTTAGAATGTTTGAATAAAGTAAAAATTTTGTAACAGTATTTGTAATAGTATTTCCTGCATTTGAATGTATATCTCACCAGCATTTTATGTACGCCACATTGACAATTCACCAACACATATGGTATATATTTTTAGACCTTGATAGATTTGTATGGATATGAATTTCATATTCTGGCTGTCACGATCCCCTGTTGTCTGCCCTGTGTTTCTCCCCTGTCACTTGTCCCGAACTACACTTCCCATAATCCCATGCCCTCATCACTGCCAGTGTCATTGCTCTCACCTGTTTGTAATTTAATCATCACCTCTGTGTATTTAAGTCCTGTTGTTTGTTCATTTGTTGTTGGTCATTGAATGTTATGGTTGTCCTTGACTGTGTTCCTGCCCGTGGATGTTTTCATATTTATACCTTGTTTTCCTCTCGTGGATGTTTTGTTTGTTACCTGTGTTGTTCAGTTATTTTGAGTTACCCTGTTCACCTTTTTTGTTCCTTCATTAAAGAACTGCACTTAGATCCTCACTCCTCATCTGCCCTCGTCTGATTCATAACAGAACGACCGTCCACGTTATGGATCTAGCAGTTCACCAGGCAAACTACAGGCTTCTTTGCCTCAAGCAGGAGGACCGCCCAGTGGAGGATCACATTCGTGAGTTTCTGGAGCTGGCAAATGTGGCGGACTTCCCTGAGTATTCCTTGGTGGTGTTCTTCAGGGGAAACCTCAATAGTTCGCTAAGGGAGCTGTTGCCACCGGCGACTCGTCGCTGGACGCTCCTCGACTTCGTGGAGGAGACCCTGCGAGTTAGCGGCTCGTTGTTCACTGTGGGTGTTGTGGAAGAAGGCTTTACCTCTCCTCCCACGGTGGTCACCCCCCAGCCTTCCATGGCTCGTCCCTTCACGCCTGCCACAGCTGACGCGCTCGAAGTCTCATCCGTCCCAGAGCCAGCGTTGCCAGCCTCGCCCGTCCCAGAGCCAGCGTTGCCAGCCTCGTCCGTTCCAGAGCCAGCATTGCCAAACTCGTCCGTCCCAGAACCAGCATTGCCAGCTTCGTCCGCCTGGTGGAGGAGGAGGAGGAGGAGGAGAAGAGGAAATGATTCTGCTCCCCAGTCTCCACCTGCCATGGTCAGTGAGCCAGAGCCCACGCCTGCCACAGTCAGCGAGCCAGATCCCACGCCTGCCACGGCCAGCAAACCCATCCCAGAGCCAGAGGCAGCGCCTGTAGCCTCGACCGTCCCAGAGCCAGCGCCTGTAGCCTCGACCGTCCCAGAGCCAGCGCCTCTCGAGCCTCCCAGAGCCAGCGCCTCTCGAGCCTCCCAGGGCCCCCCCTCTCGAGCCTTCCAGGGTTCCGCCCCCCGAGCCTTCCAGGGCTCCACCTCTCCAGCCTTCCAGGGCTCCGCCTCTCGAGCTTCCCAGGGCTCTGCCACTCGAGCCTTCCAGGGCTCCGCCCCCTGAGCCTCCCTCGCCTCCTTCCAGGGCTCCGTCTCTCGCTCCTCAACCAGATCCATACAGCCCCACGAATGAAGTGTGGGTGCCAGCTCTTGAAAGTAAGCAAGGCGAGCGTGAAGCATTTTGACCGAAAGTAGAGGGCAGCATGCTCTTCCCCCAAACAAACAAGCGTGTCCCTGACAGTCATAGAATGTTGACAGGGAAGCATGCATCGTTTGTTTTGCTTCTCCAACATTTTCCCACCTTTTTCTTTTATTTTATATATATATATATATATATATATATTAGAAAGTATAAAAGGTTCACTGCGCACTGCCTAACAAATTCTAAATCCTAGCTGAGGAAAGGAAGTTTCTGACAGGCTTGTGAGACACACACACACACAGAGAATGCTCTGAAGAAAAGGATCTGACGACACGCTGGTGGCGCGTCCATTTATAGGCCGGTCACATGTGCATCCAATGATTACACCAACAGAGGCTATAAATTCCAGTCAATGTTCATTGATGTGTTACACACATATTTCAGCTGGTCACAAACATGTAGGATTGTTCCCAAAGCGCTTTTCTCAGCGCAGCATCCTAGTGAAGCTTTTTGTAAAGGGAACATACTTTTTTTAATTAAAAAGCATCTTTTTTTTTTTTTTTACAATATTTTACTGTAAATTTACAGGTCTGGTCTTGCTATATATATTAACACATCATATGGTAAGGTAGGGTTGACCAATAAGGTGGTTGCCAAATTAGTAAGGCAGCAAATGAACAGTTTTTACTGCAGCATTTTTTCCTATTATGTTTCTATTAAAATGTTTGTGTTTGTGTTCAGACAGTATCAGATCAGATCATAAGGAAGACCCAGATTGTGAGAGTTGAGGTGAAATCAAGTCAAAATGTGAATGATCCTGGAGGGAAGACTGGGATGTTAAAGAAGGTGAGCTCATGAGTGGATATACAGACAGGAAAAGTTACCAAGAGTATTGAGTAACAACAGTGTTTGTGTTCACAGACAGAGCAGAAACTGGAAAAGCCAAAGAGATGGAAATATCTTCCAAAACAAGGATCAGAAGAATGTCACTCTTGCCATTAAAAACAAGAAGAAATGTGTTTTTTACTGGCTGTTTTGTAATATAAGATAGACTTTATCATCTGATGACAATAATAGTTTAGAAACTGAACATGCTCGTTTTAAATACTTACTCATTTTAGCAGATAAATGATTGTGATTTTGCAGAAAATACAATGAAGTTTAACACCATTTCCACAAGTTTAAAAAGAGTCCCAGAATATTATGAAACATCTTTCTTACTTATAAGCATTATAATAAATTCTAAAATAAACAACAGACAATGACATGCTCTATTGACACCATTATTTAATTTTTATTATGATTGTATTTTCTCCAGTAATATTTAGATGTCATTACTATCACATAACACATATGTGCGTGAAATCAATCATACTCAAAAATCCCTGCATTTGATTTTATAGGTATTATATTTATTTAGTTAATAAATAATAATAATAATAATAATAATAACAACAACGAGTTCTTGCATAACGTTAGCTACTTACACACTACCGGTCAAAACTTTGGGGTCACTTGATTGAAATGTTTCTCATGATCTTAAAAAGGCTTAAATGTTTGAAATTAATTTTGTAGACAAAAATATAATTGTGCCACCATATTAATTTATTTCATTATAAAACTAAAATTTAATTAAAAACATTTTTTTTTTTTTAAATGGATGACTTTGACTTGGATTTTGTTTAGTCACAACATAATTCCCTTATTTCCATTTCTGTTATCCCATAGTTTTGATGACTATACTATTATTCTAAATATATTCTAATATATATATATATATATAATATAATAAAGAATGTGCAAGTGACCCCAAACTTTTGAACAGAAGCGTATGTTGCTGTGATATGATTGAAATTACAACTTACATTTACATTTATGCATTTGGCAGACGCTTTTATCCAAAGCGACTTACAGTGCACTTATTACAGGGACAATCCCCCCAGAACAACCTGGAGTTAAGTGCCTTGCTCAAGGGCACAATGGTGGTGGCAGTGGGGTTCGAACCAGGGACCCTCTGATTAACAGCCCTGTGCTTTAGCCACTACGCCACCACCACTCCTTGGACACTTTGTGACATAAAATATGGCAATAAACCAAATGTTCAATAAACACTGACAGACCTCTTTTTGCATTTGTTTACACAAACAGATGAAAGGAGTAAAAGGATAAGCTAGGTATTATTTTCTTTGAATTGAACTATTAAAACACGGAATGAAAATTACTAATAAAACACATAAGACCACAGACAGTACCTGCAAAACAGGGAATAAATGACATATCCATATATAAATGGGCTAAAATAGGCTTTTAGGACACTTTTACTTCCATACTGCTCATACTTTATTCTTTATTAGCAAGTCATTCTATTAAAGGAGCAACATTTGTGACCACAATGGTGTTTTACAAGCTTAAATACACTATATATTAATCTGTAGCACAGTTCTGTAGGAAATTGTGGTTATTATACACAAATATTCAGTGGAATGTCACCATTGATTAATCACAGTGAATTAAACCAGTCCAGAGAACAGTGTAATAAATTATTTTATTTAAACGTTAGCTCACAATTTCATTCATATACAGTAATTTATGGAGCTATAATAATAAATGTATATTCAACAACTCAACATGATAAATAACAAGTTCAGTATATTGTTTAATTAAATCTAAGACACGAGGGCTATGCTTATTATTATACTTATATTTACTATTTATTTGCTGTTCAATAGTTTAATAATCAAGCAATAATATAAAAACTGCGCTACACATTAATTAACCAGATCATCATTTTTATGTAGGAGAATCGACCAGTTATTAAATCCAAGGGTTCACTTACTTTTTCCACAGCACTGTGAATGTTTCATGTGTGATGTGTTGAATAAAGACATGAAAGATTATAATTGTCTGTGCTGTTATCTTAAAGGAATATTCAGAGTTCAATACAGGTTAAGCGACACCATTTGTGGGGTAATGTTGATTACCACAAAAAAATTTTTTGACTCGTTCCTCCTTTAGTTTAAATAAAGCAAAAATCTGTTGCAGTACAACACTTTCAATAGAAGTCAATTGGGCCAATTCGTAAACGTAAAAAAAAAAAACCTCTCCTTATAGACACAAGACATAAACAATATGTATGTAAACATGATTTTAAATTAATAAATTCACGTTCTATCCACATCTGTGTGAACATATAGACAACTTTAAAAGTTCATTACCATGACGATGTAATGTCAACAAACCCTAAAACGACTGTATAAGAAAAAGAGAAACTAGTCAACATTATGCCACAAATGCTTAACTTGAACATGTCCTTCAAGATGTCTGCTCTTATGTTGGAGTTTGCTCAATCAACAATAAATTTTTAATAAACCATAAAACGGCAAGATGCGTTTTTGAAGCATGACTTGTGTAGTTATATGTGGCAGGGCGGAGAGCGGAGGGCGGGTCGTGATTCTACACACCTGGTCCCTTATCAGGCTAATCAAGCCTCCGAGGGATAAAGGCCGACTGCAGAAGGTGGTAAGACAGAGAGAGAAAGTTTACGTGCAGCTATGTGTGTGTTTGTGTCTTTTGGTTTCCGTTTTATATGAAAATATTATTTATATTGTCAAGCTGGTTCTCACCTCCTCCTTTCCATTGTTCCCTTTACACTGGTGCCGAAACCCGGGAAGGAGGATGGATGCGCCTTAGTGGAGTTCTCACCGCTACCATCCACCCCAACAGAGCAGCCATGGCCATCTTCCGGGGGACGGAGGAGCTCGGCCGCCTGGAAGGGGAGGAATTGGCTGCTGACCGCAATGGGAGGAGGGGCTCACTGCCGACCGCCTGGAGCGTGAGAACCGCTGCCAGGGGTGGGGGAGACCCCTTCTGTTCCCCAAGAATGCGGCAGGGTGTTCCGTCCGCCAGGGGCTGGAGGACTGCCTCTGATCCTCCCGTGGAGGCACGGCTGTCGTCCACTAGATGGTGGAGGGAGTAATGTAGGGAGGGTGGAGGGCGGGGCTGGGCCGGGCCAGGTTGTGATCCTACACACCCATTCCTTTATCAGGCTAATCAAGCCTCAGAGAGGGATAAAGGGTGTGTAGAAACACGACCCGGCCTGGCCCGGCCCCACCCCGCCCTCCACCCTGCCACATTGTAGTAAATGTAAATAAATGTGTGTTAGTTATAGTTTCTTTAATCCTTATAAACGAGTAAAGCCAAGAAACATGACATAAATCTGTTGTGCTAGAAGTGAAAGGGGTAAAGATATGCATGATGAGTGACCCCATGTGTTTGACTTCTCAAATGACCCCAAACAATGAACAACAAACTGTATTAACAAAATGAAATCCTGTAGTGACCTCTGGTGGTGAATTTCTGATCTAACAGGCATTGATGTGACAGGTGGGGGTGGTCCTGAAATGATGCAAGTTATGATTTATCAGTTTTGAATTAAGGAAGCACTTCTTCATTGACAAGTCTTCTGGACACTCTCTTGGAAAACATTCCCATCTGCTTGTTTTTCCTCCAGCCCTTTCTCCTCCAGTACCTGCTCTAGCTGAAGACCAAAAACAGAATATATCAAGGTATTGTTGAATACTTAAATCGTTGTCTTTTGTCCAGTTTGAATTATAAAATGGCATGCATTATAGAAAGTCAATATTGGTTTATTCAGGTCTCACTTGGTGTAAAATGTCATTCTGCACTTTAGTATCGTTCATATTTTGACTTGAGTTCACCTGCACTCGTACCATCTGTTTCTTCTCCCCTGTAGAAAGATAAACACACACATAAGATGTTCTCAGAGTAATAAACAATAATAGATTATACTAATATATATATACATATACACATGCACTACTGGTCACTACTGTTTCTCATGATCTTAAAAATATCATCTTAATATTCTTTTTATTCATTTGAAATGTATTTTGTAGACAAAAATATAATTGTGCCACCATATTAATTTAATAATAAAACAAAAATGTAATAAAAAAAAAAGGTTGTTCGACTTTGAACGAATAATAAAGAAAAGCAGCCAATAAGTGCTCAACATAGATGGGAACTCCTTCAATACTGTTTAAAAAGCATCCCAGTGATTCCTCAAGAAGTTGCTTGAGAAAATGTCAAGAGTCCATGTCTACATTCAGTAATTTTTTTTTTTAAGTATATATTGTCACTGACACCTAGTCCAATAGTTTTCATCTACAGAAGCCATTGTAGAAATTAATTATTCATATTGAGCCATAAAAATGTAATTCACAAGTAAAAGTGTTTAATAACAAGGCAGTTACTGAGATTAAGCAAGTCATATTCGACTGGTCATGTGATCACAACATGGCAGCACCCATGATTGGACCCTATTTCATGCAGATTTAAACAGATTTTATACGGTCACTGATCTAACTGGATAAGATAATGGTTAATGGAAAACAAACATTGCTAGACAACAGACTTGGCATAAATTGTCACCTAAAGAACAGAAAATCTGAAGATATGTCACAAAACTGAGCTGTATGAGGAGCTGGAGACGCAGCTGCTTAGTGGCCGTTTC
Source organism: Xyrauchen texanus (assembly GCF_025860055.1). Classification (NCBI taxonomy): domain Eukaryota; kingdom Metazoa; phylum Chordata; class Actinopteri; order Cypriniformes; family Catostomidae; genus Xyrauchen; species Xyrauchen texanus. The sequence continues at coordinate 3,209,960 of NC_068277.1, read as the reverse complement.
TTTAACGTCATCAGCCAATAAATTATGATTCTATAGGTCTTTAGCCATCGTGTCGCTTAAAGGGGAATTTCCATTGCGTCAGCTCATGAAACTGCATCATTAGGCCAGGAAAAGAACTTCTGGGCGCTGCTCGTGCGGCGTCTGGTAGGGCTGCAGGTGTGCTTCAATATTTGTAGGTTAACGTGTGTTTTAAGGTGTGTTTGTTTTTTTCTTTCTTTCTTTAATCTCATGAGTGAGACGTTTGTGGAAGTTAGTGCTTTTGTTTCTGCTGATTAACTGGGGAAGAGTTTTTCCACAGAGCGTGCCTGTGATGACTAGGGTCGATCCCGCTTTGGAATATTCCTGAAAAAGTAACCCGGCCTTCTGAGAATACCCAGGGTCTAAAAAGAAGAATAAGGAGGAAACGCAGGAACCGCGGTGGACTTTGACGCAGACTAAAGAGGGCCCAAAGGTTCACCCCGCTGCCTGGAATACTCTTAAGCAATGTACGCTCGCTTCGCAATAAACTGGACGAACTGCAGGCCAGTGTGAGTTTTATGCACGAATACAGAAATATGCACATGATGGTGATTTGTAATTCGGACATTGAACTTATTGCAGTTTCTATACGTCCTTTTTATCTTCCTCGTGAGATCCCTCAATTGTTTTTTTATTATAATATATATATATATATATATATATATATATACACACACACACACACACACACACATCCATGTGCTAAAATTGACGTGGAATTGGAAATGGATAGAAATACCCTGGATAAACTGGGCAATTTATCCCCAGATGCACCTACATTTATTTTGGGGGATTTTAGTATTATGGATAAATATTTAAAGGGCTATTACCAATATGTTACATGCGCTACTCGCGCTAATACAATTTTAGGTAGATGTTATGGCCCGATTCCGGGAGCTTACAGGTCTCTGGATGGGATATGTGGTAGAACACTGAATCACTGTGCCGATCAGCTTAGTGGAGTTCTCCATTTACTTTGTCAGTCTTCCTTAGATCTAGGGTTGGTACCTGATCTGTGGAAAAGCTCAACTATTGTTCAAATACCTAAAATAGCTAAGCCAGATTCTTTTAATGACTATCGTCCAATTGCCTTGACCTCTTTGGTAATGAAGGCTTTTGAAAAAGAGATAAAAAAAACTTCTAAATTGTTTCTGTTAAATACTCTTTACCAACATCTGTGGACTTCTCGTCAGTATTTAACACTCTGCAACCTGTTATTTTAGGGAAGAAACGTATTAGTCAGTTTAATTTGAATCATGGTTTAGTGTCATGGATTATGGACTTAATGGGTTAATGCGGTTTTATCAGATATGTTAAACACTTCCATAGGTTCACCATAAGGTTGTGTACCTTCTCCAATCTTTTTTACATTCTACACTAATGATTGGTAACAGTTATGTATGGAGGCGCAAACATGCATAAATAATAAATGAATAAAGGTAAAAATAAAAAATAAAGGAATAAATGTCTTGATAAAACATATATAATTAGTTTTTAATTACATTTTTTCCTGAATTTATTATTGTATGACTTTATTCCTTTATTATTTTCTATATTTATTTTTAACTTTATTTTTATTCTTTTTAACTTTTATTTATTCATTTATTTTGCAGATTTTTTATTTATGTGTTAATTTATTTATTCCCACATATATTTATTTCCATATTTATATATTCCCATATATATTTATTTATTTATACATGTATTTATTTGTACTTTTCTGTGTGCAATATGTAAATGAGGGAGGCGGTCCTTGCGGAGCTCCAGTGCATCATTGGTTGAGAGCTCAATAGCACTTATCGGGAGCAGATGGACGTCCCACCTCAGCACCCGCTGACTCGCACAGATTTAGAATATGCAGGAAACGTTTTGTAGAGAGTTTAACAATCCAGGATATGCTTCTACATTCATACCAGCATACAGCTCTTCTAAAACATCAGTCAGCACCTCTACTTTAAATGAAACAGTTATTTGATGCGTGATTATCGACTTAATTCGCATGTCGCGCAACTCTCTAGATAAATGTGATGCGTCAGCTATAGATTTATATACATGCATAAACAATCAGGGAAATGAAGCATGGTTGTCTCTTTTACAATGAACAATCATAACAGAAAACAATATTATGGATTTGCAGACATCAAAATATGAAGTTATATAAACAGAAAAAAAAGAAAAGGACAAATCATATCATTTATGAAACTTGCTCATTTTGTGGTTTTGTTGAAGAGCTCCCCATTTATTTTGTGATTTTAGTATAACCAATAAATCTTGGATTGACTGAAGCTCTTGTGTTTATAGTTTACACGATATTGCTATGACCTGACGTCACATCAAAACAAGTCAAGAGTAATCGAGCACACGCTTCAATCTACAATAAACCAAATGGTAAGCAGGACCCGCCACATCATTATCATACAAGAGACAGAAATGTAAGAATAAATACATGTGGGAATAAATAAATATAAAAATAAATAAATAATAAAAAAAACAAAAACAAATGAAAGAATAAAAATGTTTTAAAGAATAAAAATAAAAAGAAAATAATAAATAAAGGAAAAAAAGTCATACAAAACTAAAATCAGGAATAACTTTCTTTAAAAACTAATTATAATTGTTTCATCAAGAAATTTACTCCTTTATTTATTTTCTTATTATTACATTTATTTATGTATTTATTTATTATTGTTGCATGTTTTGTCCTCCATAGTTATGTAACCCACACAAGGTTACTGCAGTGCAATTCTGTACTCTGCCAGAGGGTGGCGCACATTTATCAACACTCACTTTTCCTTTCTTCCGGTGGAGACGTTGCGAGGAAACATCAAGGACTGGTTGAAAGCTGTGAGAGAGTGAGTTGAGCCGCATGACTCTGTGAGCTCAAGATACCTCCGGTAAGGATGTTCTTTTAAAAACCAATCGGAGTTGTGACCCTAATTCTTGCTGTTGGATACCATATAGACTCAGATTGTTTTATGTTGTTGAAGATGCTTATAAAAGATAGCGTATCGCGCTAGCATGTGAATCGGTTTTGATTTTAGCTCTGCTGCTAGCTTAATTTTTTATAGTATTCACATCACTAAAGGTTCCTTTATACTTTCTTTTGTTGACTTAAGTCATTTGGAGAGAACGGGGAGAACAGTTTGAATTGAAATGCGGGGGAAACGGGAAAGTTGGGCTAGCTTCCTGCCAATAGCTATAGCATTGTGCAAACTACTAAATTCATTTCAGAAGGCAGACAATTACGTTATGACAACCTGTCCTAAAGCTCAGTCTCTCTTCCTCTCTCTGTATTATTATACTAAGTAAATATTAAATATTTAATATTGTAAAAAATATATAAAAATATTATACTATTATTATTACGAAATTACACAAATTAAGAGTTAAAATAATTAAAAGTAAGACTTACTCTGCTAAGTCCTCGTTTTCGTTACACAGAATGTCTGCTAACGTTAGCACTTTGTCCTCCAGTCCAGCCCGCGCCAAAATCCGGTGTACACTTTGACGGTGGACTTGATTCCATCGAGTGCACCGAGGGAACAGCATCAGTAATCAGCCTCACGTGGTCCTTACTCCGAAATCCCATCCGAGACTCCCAACAAATCTCCAGGTCGATAATTCTCCGGAGTGAAATGTGCGCCACAAACGACCGAGTGTGTGGTAACAGATGCGGCAGTGAAGTCTGCTCTCTTCACCTGCACAAAACGCACTCAAGACCGAAAAGTTTTGTTTTTTCTAGAAGGAAAATGATGGACACGATGTCCTGACAGGCTGGAATTCGTGCAACCAGCACAAACACAATAATTTACCATTATGGCTTCTCTAAAACTTTCTGTCTCTCACTACTGCTCTAACTACATCAACACCCAACAATGAGAGCTGACCGCGAGCTCTTTTATTTGCCTCGCCCTACGTCATATGACGCGTTGATAGCGGGAAAGGCGTATTCCAGAGCCTAGCACATTTTCATCAAAATCTCTACATCAAATGAGATTTCATTAGTAATTTCTACATATGTGTTTTTAAAAGACCTCTGCAGACAATATAAAGTATTAATTCAGTTATAAATTCAACCTGCATGTTGCTCTTTAATTGCCAATATACATGTTTGAAACAGATATGAGAAACAGAAGTTCATCTTAACTGTTAAAAGAATGAGTATATTAAATGTTTGGTTAAAATGTGATGTTTAAAATGTTAAGATGCATAAATAGATTTAAAAGGTTAAAAACATAAATATCTGGTTTCAGAAATCTCATGATTTAATTTCTAAGCTGTGAGATTGAAGTACATGATTGATTGATGGTTTGTTCCTTGGACATGACCTATCTCATGTGGTGTGTACTAGGGATGCACTGAAATTAAAATTCTGGGCCGAAACCGAAAATCCAGGATGCACTTGGCCGAAAACCGAAATGTACTTTTTTTTTTTTTTTTTACCTATTTAAGAAAAAATATATATATTTTTGTGTATAATTGTATTAACATTATACTTTTTCATTCATTTAATGAATCTGAATTGAAAAACTACAAACCAATAAAATAAATCACACTTTTATTGAAAGTAACACCAATATTGGACAAAAAATATATTAAAACATTATTAAATATTATTCTTCTTTCAGTTCTGTAAAAATCAAATTGTACAGATTTTATTAACAATTATCCGAATACTGTAAAGTTTTAGAAAACTATTATATGCAAAACAACAGTCAAGTAATGAACTTAGCTAGCATCTTTCAAAAAGTTTAAATATGCAACAGTAATTTTAATTAAAACAAAAGGCAGAACACAGAATGGCAGAGGGCCTCTATTCCACTGATCTGTATATAACTATAATATATAATTATATATATAGATCAGTGCTCTATTCTGTTTATGTAAACGTATGTACACTTTAAGTGAACATTATTGTGCAAAACAACAGTAATTGAACTAAATCCAACCTCAACTGTAAACGACAGATGTATCCTCGAGTGAAGAACAAGGACCACTTTCTATTTAACTACAAGTGACAGGTTTCTCTTCAAGAACAAAAGTTGCTAAAGGTTCTGACAGTCTCTCCTGTCTGAAAGCTCATCAAGAACATGACATGCTGCATTGAACAGTCTCTCACTCTCGCGGTCTTTGTTTATGCGCCAGTAGTCAAGGGGATTGTCGCTTCTGGCGTAGTTCAACTAGATTCGTCTCAAGTTGTGTTGTAGCTGCGCTAGTTGTGGCACTGCTGTGGATCGGGGCGCTTTCCTGTAGAATCTCTTGCTGTACTCTGTATATACAGGTGAAACTCGAAAAATTAGAATATCGTGCAAAAGTTCATTAATTTCAGTAATTCAAATTAAAAGGTGAAACTAATATATTATATAGACTCATTACAAGCAAAGTAAGATATTTCAAGCCTTTATTTGATATCATTTTGATGATTATGGCTTACAGCTTATGAAAACCCCAAATTCAGAATCTCAGAAAATTAGAATATTACATGAAATCAATAAAAAAGGATTTTAAATACAGAAATGTCAGCCCTCTGAAAAGTATAATCATGCATATGTACTCAGTACTTGGTTTGGGCCCCTTTTGCATTAATTACTGCCTCAATGCGGCGTGGCATGGATGCTATCAGCCTGTGGCACTGCTGAGGTGTTATGGAAGACCAAGATGCTTCAATAGCGGCCTTCAGCTCTTCTGCATTGTTTGGTCTCATGTCTCTCATCTTTCTCTTAGCAATGCCCCATAGATTCTCTATGGGGTTCAGGTCAGGCGAGTTTGCTGGCCAATCAAGCACAGTAATACCATGGTCATTGAACCAGGTTTTGGTACTTTTGGCAGTGTGGGCAGGTGCCAAGTCCTGCTGGAAAATGAAGTCAGCATCTCCATAAAGCTTGTCTGCTGAAGGAAGCATGAAGTGCTCTAAAATGTCCCGGTAGACGGCTGCGTTGACTCTGGACTTAATAAAGCACAGTGGACCAACACCAGCCGATGACATGGCTCCCCAAACCAACACAGACTGTGGAAACTTCACACTGGACTTCAAGCATCTTGGATTGTGTGCCTCTCCATTCTTCCTCCAGACTCTGGGACCTTGGTTTCCAAATGAGATGCAAAATTTGCTCTCATCAGAAAAGAGGACTTTGGACCACTGAGCAACAGACCAGTTCTTTTTTTCTTTAGCCCAGGTAAGACGTTTGACATTTGAAGCCCATGTCCAGGACCCGTCTGTGTGTGGTGGCTCTTGATGCAGTAACTCCAGCCTCAGTCCACTCCTTGTGAAGCTCCCCACACATTTGAATGGCCTTTTCCTGACAATCCTCTCCAGGCTACGGTCATCCCTGCTGCTTGTGCACCTTTTTCTTCCACACTTTTCCCTTCCACTTAACTTTCTATTAATGTGCTTTGATACAGCACTTTGAGAACATCCAGCTTCTTTTGCAATTACCTTTTGAGGCTTTCCCTCCTTGTGGAGGGTGTCAATGATGGTTTTCTGCACAACTGTCAGGTCAGCAGTCTTCCCCATGATTGTGAATTCAACTGAACCAGACTGAGAGACCATTTAAAGGCTCAGGAACCCTTTGCAGGTGTTTAGCTGATTAGAGTGTGACACTTTGAGCCTACAATACTGAACCTTTTCACAATATTCTAATTTTCTGAGATTCTGAATTTGGGGTTTTCATAAGCTGTAAGCCATAATCATCAAAATTATATCAAATAAAGGCTTGAAATATCTTACTTTGCTTGTAATGAGTCTATATAATATATTAGTTTCACCTTTTAAGTTGAATTACTGAAATTAATGAACTTTTGCACGATATTCTAATTTTTCGAGTTTCACCTGTATATATCTTGAAAGTTCTGCTGAACAAACACTGCAGATCGCAAATGTGATGTCCTTATCAGAAACTTTGAAGAATTTCCACACCGCTGACATGATCGGCCTTTGTTTGGTAGCGCCGTGATAAGGGCTAGATCGATCCAGAGTGAAATCAGAGCACTGCGGGGCGAGGAGGTATATATTTTCGGCTCATATTTTCGGCCTTTTTCCTCTTTCGGCCGAAAACCGAAAGTGCCATTTTCGGCCGAAAATTTTCTGCGGATGAAATTTCGTTGCATCCCTAGTGTGTACCTATTCATTTACATAATGATTAGAGTATTTATATCCTTTACAATTGGTTATATTTGACATTTGAGTGGAGATTAGTTGATCGGATTTAAACAGAAATGAGACAATAGTAACTAATGCATCCTGTACTGTATGCTTAGATTGTTTTTTTTTTAGAGAGAGATCATCTGAACCTGACCCTGGCGGTCAGTGGCGAGCCAAACCCAGAGGTCGACAGTGAATGGACCAAGAGCCTGGTGTGGCCAGCCGTGGCATCTTTGGAGCCATCATTTGAGAAACGGATAAGATCACACGTAAACCTACCCGTGTAGTGAGAAGAACATACATACTTCAAGAAACACACACACACACCAAGGACTTTCATAGACTCAAAAGGAAGCAACTTTAATTTCTTTAACTCTGTTTGGAAAAGTTTCACAAAGAGACACTTTTGTTTGGAGTTATTTATTTTGGATCCCTTTATGGTGCACCTGTGCCCTCAGAAAGCCGGCTTAGGTAGGCAGGGAATGTGAATAACTGTTTTATAATTTTGTATAATATATTTTTCAAACGTACCGGTTTTGTGTTGTCTGTTCTCTGCTGACCGTTTACTACTTCAGGCTCCATGAGTCGTTTCTAATAGTTTCTGGGAGTTTCTGATATTGGCCCAGTTTTACTTTATAGCTAATCAAATTAGTTATCAGTTACACTTACCTAGAAACACGGGTTACAGTTCTTTCCTTGCTTTCACATTTATACCAGGATTATGGTCCGGCTCACACAGATTTATCTCTTGGTGTAAAAGTATGAAACTAGACTTGAATGTCTCAAAGACTAAAGAGATGGATATCAATGTTAGTAAGAAAACACTTTAACTTCAACCTGTGATTATTAATGGTACACAGGTGAATGTAGTAGAGGAATACAAGTATTTAGGGACAGTTTTTGATAACATGTTGAAGTTTGATTAAAAAATGCTGATGCCATTATTGCTCCGGGGGGATTGTCCCTGTAATAAGGGATTTGGATAAAAGCGTCTGTCAAATGCATAAATGTAAAAACCACAAACTATGAGAGGGCATCTAACTGGTGAAATTGGTTGACCAGGATATTCTTTCAGTTTTAGGTGAAGCTAGTTAAGCTAGCACTAGCATCCCATGCTGGGGGTAAAACAAAACCTTTTATATTTAGAATCCATTGAGCAAGCTGATCATGTTTTGAGGGGATGAAGATCATTATCATCATCAAAATATAATATAAATTACTCCTTTGTAATTTACTCAGATACTCCTTTGATCTTTCTGGTCAAAAACGTCTCCAAATACACTCACCTAAAGGATTATTAGGAACACATACTAATACTGTGTTTGACCCCCTTTCGCCTTCAGAACTGCCTTAATTCTACGTGGCATTGATTCAACAAGGTGCTGAAAGCATTCTTTAGAAATGTTGGCCCATATTGATAGGATAGCATCTTGCAGTTGATGGAGATTTGTGGGATGCACATCCAGGGCATGAAGCTCCCGTTCCACCACATCCCAAAGATGCTCTATTGGGTTGAGATCTGGTGACTGTGGGGACCATTTTAGTACAGTGAACTCATTGTCATGTTCAAGAAACCAATTTGAAATGATTCGAGCTTTGTGACATGGTGCATTATCCTGCTAGAAGTAGCCATCAGAGGATGGGTACTTGGTGGCCATAAAGGGATGGACATGGTCAGAAACAATGCTCAGGTAGGCCGTGGCATTTAAACAATGCCCAATTGGCACTAAGGGGCCTAAAGTGTGCCAAGAAAACATCCCCCACACCATTACACCACCACCACCAGCCTGCACAGTGGTAACAAGGCATGATGGATCCATGTTCTCATTCTGTTTACGCCAAATTCTGACTCGACCATCTGAATGTCTCAACAGAAATCGAGACTCATCAGACCAGGCAACATTTTTCCAGTCTTCAACTGTCCAATTTTGGTGAGCTCTTGCAAATTGTAGCCTCTTTTTCCTATTTGTAGTGGAGATGAGTGGTACCCGGTGGGGTCTTCTGCTGTTGTAGCCCATCCGCCTCAAGGTTGTGCGTGTTGTGGCTTCACAAATGCTTTGCTGCATACCTCGGTTGTAACGAGTGGTTATTTCAGGCAAAGTTGCTCTTCTATCAGCTTGAATCAGTCGGCCCATTCTCCTCTGACCTCTAGCATCAACAAGGCATTTTTAGCCCACAGGACTGCCGCATACTGGATGTTTTTCCCTTTTCACACCATTCTTTGTAAACCCTAGAAATGGTTGTGCGTGAAAATCCCAGTAACTGAGCAGATTGTGAAATACTCAGACCGGCCCGTCTGGCACCAACAACCATGCCACGCTCAAAATTGCTTAAATCACCTTTCTTTCCCATTCTGACATTCAGTTTGGAGTTCAGGAGATTGTCTTGACCAGGACCACACCCCTAAATGCATTGAAGCAACTGCCATGTGATTGGTTGATTAGATAATTGCATTAATGAGAAATTGAACAGGTGTTCCTAATAATCCTTTAGGTGAGTGTATATGTCTCATTTATGAAGACCATAGGCGGGTTAAGGAATTTTTTTGCACTGCAATGTATCTGTTAAATACTCACAACTGTAGCAAACAGGGGGGTGCTTATGTGTACATGGCCAATCCCACCAGAATCCATCATTGTAATGCTCCACACGGATTGGAGCCATAGAAGTTGTGTATGACATTCCTGCATACCATGAACTGAATGTGGAGTTGCTCTGATCGGACCAGATCCAGGGTGCAGTAGAATTCATCCGATAAAGTCCAATCCATATATATGGGTTTGTGCCAATAGCTTTTATTAACTCATCAAGATGCTTCTGGTTATCAGTGGTGGCTAGATCGGTGTAATGTTGTCTGCAGTACGTCTGTGCATCCCACCAGGTCATTGAAACAGGAATAAAGTGAAATATACGAGAGCTGACACAGGCGATCAGAGCTGGAGAGAGATATTAAAGTGTTAGCTCACTGATTACGGTTAGTTATTTCTCCATGGGACACATACAGTGATTTATTTTTTTTAAGAATTTTGAAGAAAACTCAAAGCACTTACCTGGGTTCGTGACTGAGCAGGAGGTCCTGCAAAAATCTTCTTTGTAAATATCTGATAACATGTTTTATATTGAAAATTTGAACCCCAATTCTAGAGACCATTTTTCAACTATTCCTATTGCTTCTTGAATTCTCTCCATATTAAAGGATATATTCCTCCCTCTTTACCACATTATTCCATCTTCCGAATATAAAGCCGTGTTAATTCCTGATGACACTCTTGTCAAATATGTCATGAATCATAATCTTAAATATTCCCTGAGGTGTGCCGTTCTCCACTCTTACAGTTTGAGACAATTCATCGCCTTCTCGAACTTGGATTGTTCTTAAAACCCAATTATAGATTCTTCCCTCTATTCCAATTTTCTTCAATTTTAATAGGTAATAAACCTTATTTCCACATCATGTCGTATTCAATATCAAAATAAACAGTCACTAACCCCTCTTTCATTGCTATTGCTTTCTTAACATGTGTTTCCAATGTTATTAGTGTATCCAATGTTGATCTACCTTTTTTAGGTAGACGAGGAGTTGAACAAACTTGGGTGGAGTGACCATCGCTCAGGGTGGTGTGCTGCCCAACATCCAGGCTGTGCTGCTGCCCAAGAAGACTGAGAAACCCGCCAAGAAGTAAACGGACTAAAGTCTGATTCACTGAAACACAAAGGCTCTTTTAAGAGCCGCCCAATTTAACTATAAGAGAGTGATTATATCTTACATGTGAAAACGACCGCAAGATATGCAATATATAAAAATAAACAAGGTAACGAAATGTGTGCTAACCAATGATCTATATATATATATATATAACTGGATAGCTCATGACGTCACAACAGTGAAGCTACTGCGCCGCCATCTTGGTATTCCCTAACATTCTGTACTCCTATGGGTCTCAATGGGAAATCGTCTGTTTTGGGGAGTAATTTTTACCCATCCAGTCACATTAAAAACAATGTTTTACGTCTGCATACACTGCATCACAATGCAATCTTCCTAAATATGTAATTCATTATTTATTTTGACTTTCATTTTTCCCCCTGCTTATTGTAAATGTGAGCGTGTTATGTTACTCTTTATTGCAGCAGCATTACGTTCAGCGGCGCACATGTTACCTCAATAGAAACAATTTTAAGAAACTGAGGTAAGATATCAGGAGACATTTTCAAACATATTTTTTGCAGCTTTAAAGTTTTTATTCTGAATACATAATTATGTTTTGTAGCTTTTGTTTACGTTGAATGTGTTATTTTCTTAGGATAAATGAATATTAGCTATGCAGCTAACGTTAACTTAGGAAAATAACCACAATGAGTAACAGTATAACTCACCAAGTTAGCTTTTTTGGTCAAGTTGAATATCTAATTGCAGTTCAACACCGGTTACATATGATAAATATAATGTGGGCTTTCATTAATTCTCTGTGTGTGATTTTTACTTTGTGCAGTGCAGGCCTGAAACCGGACCAGCTCACGGGCATCATTTATAAAGTAATCAATTGCAGGAGGAGGAGCAGAGCTGGACTGGTAATCTGGCATACCGGACATTTTTCCGGTGGACCGACGCACTTTGGGGCCGATCAGGGTGGACTGGCCATCGGGAGAACCGAGCGGGCCGCAGTGTCGCCCGCGATAATCTAAAACGAGCCGCCGCGTTAGCGAACACTCTCCCCCAACAACTTTTTGACAGTTATGTCAAATCCCGGGCCGATTTCTCTTTCCAGTCCAGCCCTGACAAGGAGCACATGGATATTGTTGAAGTTAAACAAGGTGAGTTTGCCGTTTGGATTTCAATAAACATCGCACTGAATGTCAGATAAAACTGGAATTGGTTTTGCAACAGGAGGAAAAGCTGTATGAGGAGTCAGCCTGGCTTCACTGAAGAGCTGTTTTAACAGAGTAACACATATTACACTATCTGTTTTTATTTGCAATGAAGATACTTTTGCAACATGCAGTATAAGTCTCATAAAATTACTGTGTTTCAGATAGTATAACATTTAATATTAATAGAAAAGTTGACCCAAATATGTAAATTCTGTCATCATATACTCAACCTCATGTCCTTCCAAATCCATGTGACTTTCTTTTGCAGAACCCCCAAAAATGTATTTTGTATTCCATATAAGGAAAGTAAATGGTGTTTTGGTCACCAATGGCATTCATTATATGGACAATTTTATTTTTTAAATGTCATCTTTTGTGTTTCACAGAAAAAGTCATACAGGTTTGGGAGGACATGAGGTTGAGTAAATAGCTGTGCGTAAGGTCTTAAGTTGGGGTATAAAGTTCAAGGCTTCGTAACTACTAGTTAGTTTGCAACTAAGTCTGTGCTTAATGTGGTTGCTCCACCTGTTCTTAAAGTCTTAACTAGTAAGTCGTAAACTCTCCATAAAGTGATGCGTAGTCGCATAATATGACGTTTACCTGCATTGATCTATTAAGCACCTTCATATTTGTACACAGAAGTATTAAAAATCCATGAACTTCAATTTGATTTTGTTACGGTTGATGTACAAACCTTGTTTGCTTACGTAACCATCACTGCGGACGTCACAAGAGCAGCTCTCTTGAGAGACATATTTTGATAATTAAGATATTATTTTAATTAACATTTTATACTTTTATATTTGACTGTCATTCATATGATTTTAAAGCCTGAAAAGGAAATCATACCCTTATTTTTATTATATGACTCAAGCTTGTAAAAATGTGTATAAATGAATTAGTTAGTTTGTATGGTAATTATTCATCATATTTATGAAACACCTAAAACAGGCAATTAATCATCATAATCACAATTATTTGATTGATGCCAAACATGGAAAACATGAGCTTATTGATGTCATAAAATATCAGTCTTCTTTTTTATTCCATCAGTTACACCTGCTCGGAGTCTTCCGTAAATATTTAGTTTATACTTAGGGTTACGTCGTACTGAAGTTTAATGGTGCAATGCTCAAATATTTAGTAGTGCATAAATTGTGACTTCGTGCCCATTTACGCCACAACTAGGCTAAGTTTAAACTTTCATATAGCTGGTGCAACCAGCTCCTGATCTTTATATCAAACTTTTAACTTTTCTTCTATTTTGCAGTACAAGCTTGCCCAGAGTTCTCTTACGAGAGGTTCTCTCGTATTGCGTAAGCTAGCTTACGCTACGGGAAAGATTAATCTTTTAAATCTCAGTAGTTGCCGCAGAGCAACCAATGAGCTCGCTAGCTAGCCCGCTCAAAGTCTGCAGCTGCCGCACTGCGTTGACAATGGATACAAAATTAAGGATAATTTTTTGGCTTCAATATCTCAGAAAAGATTAATCTTTCCCGTAGCGTAAGCTAGCTTACGCAATACTCGTTCCCTCATCTAGAGAGAACCGAGGTTACGTTAGGTAACCGATACGTTTTCTTAAGCCGTTTGGAGTGTGATGCAGCACATGTTTCCTTGGCAATGAAGTGGAGGCTGATGTTTGTGCAGCTTTCTGCAATGCACTGAGTATGAAGATGTGACTGTTGTATGGTTCTAGGTTGAACATGTTTGCCTCAAGTTCCTTGAATGCAGAACCTTTGTGGGGACAGAGATGGGCCTTGTGAGTGTGTGCTGTTGAAGAAACCTCTCAGCTGTCTTGCAGACTTTCAGGACGGTGTCTGACGGTCTTATAAATCCACCTCAGGACTTCATGTCGATCAGTGTGTTCATCTTGGGAAGAGCTCTCGACACTGAGTGCTGATAAACAGGTAGTGCACAGAATCATCTTCATAGTTGTTTTAACTGTATGCTATGTACCCCACCACAGCCTCTTTGAACATGAACAAGCTGGGAAGACATACAGTGATGTTTTTCTCTGTGTCTTCTGTTTCAGGCTGAACGTCACTGCCTGAAATGCATATCAGAAGATGCTGCCTCCAGTGTCACTGTGATATCCGGTGGAGAACTGTCGCCACTAGCTCTGATGGCATGTCTTGCTACCATTCTTTTGAAAGCTGAATAATGTGGGATTGTTGTTAAATCCATTAGCAGATTTGTTCCCACATATCTGCAAATTTTTATTGTATTGTTCAGTTTAAGTCAATTTTTGTGTGTACTTGGAAGCTTTTGTTATTGAACAAATAAATATGTATGATTTCCTTGAGTGTGCAAATGTCAATAAACTTATTTCTAATGATGATTTAAAATATCAGGGGATTGTTGAAATAATTAAATGCTCACAAGCTGGTATGTACATATTCCAGAAATGAATGCAAATGGATAATTCCATTAAGTAAAGGTAAATTAATGTGTGTGTGTGTGTGTGTACATACTGTATATGAACTTGTGTGTATACTACATTTTTATATTTGGTTCTTCTGGATTTATTCTGAAGAGGTACTGTCTAGTTACAATATAACACAAAGCTAGTCGTTTTTATTAACAACTTTAAAATTTGTTGATGTGCATGCACCCGACTAATGTGTGCTTAATATGTACATACTCATAAATTACAACCTGTGGGCATCCTTAAGTGAGTGTTGTTTCGCGGTTAAACGCTGCACATGGCGCGATACCCTCTGTCGGTAGGGAATAGTAAGATGGCCGCCAGAGCACTTCCGGTAGCTTCACCTACTGCTGGCAGTTTAGAATTCTATGAGCAATCCAGTTATATAGATCAGTGGTGCTAACACAAATGGTCAAGTGTTATAAGTCCATTTTAAATCAAATAAATTCGAGTTATATTGAGCTTTTTGTTTTTTACACTGCTGTAAATGATTGCCGGTTAAATACTGTATCGGTGAATGAGACCAAGTATAATTATTTTCTTCAACAGTGAAAGTAAAATCCAACATTTTTATTTAATTTACTGTTTTACTGACATTTTTACTGTCAACAATTCTTCTGTTTCGTGTTGTAAATTTGATAAATACTTATTTTGACATTGACCTGAAACTAATTCTCATTTAAAATAATACATATTTAATAAATTCGAGTGAATCTGATCTTTGGCACGTCAGCGCTGAGAACTGTGAGAAGAAAAATACGTGACGTGCTTTAGGCTCCTCCTTCATAGCTGTGTTTCTACTAGGTCCTGTAGACCACTTTAAATATCCTCCTCAGCCGCTCTGTTTTTCACTAATAGTTGATAATTTAGCTTTGCTGTCATGTCCGGAAGAGGTAAAGGCGGTAAAGGACTCGGGAAAGGAGGCGCCAAGCGTCACCGCAAAGTGTTGCGTGATAACATCCAGGGAATCACCAAACCCGCAATCCGTCGTCTCGCTCGCCGTGGCGGTGTCAAGCGTATCTCCGGTCTGATCTACGAGGAGACTCGCGGTGTGTTGAAGGTGTTTCTGGAGAACGTTATCCGTGATGCCGTCACCTACACTGAACACGCCAAGAGAAAGACCGTCACTGCCATGGACGTTGTGTACGCGCTGAAACGACAGGGACGAACTCTGTACGGATTCGGAGGATAAACGACTTTATTCAGGAGAAATCAGACCAACCCAACGGCTCTTTTAAGAGCCACACACAATCTCACACAAAGAGTTGATGACTACTGATGTTTAGTTATAATTACATCGTGAAATTTATGAGCTATAATAAAGAATATATTTCATGTAAAAATAATTCATGTTTTCTCCCTGAACAATCTCACATAGTCAAAGCGATCATAGTTTAATGAGATTAATTTACATTATGTATTAAGTTTCTTTGGAGATCTGTAAGAACTTTCTGAAACAGAAGTTTATAATGAATAACAGCATCGTCTTTCCAAGAATAAAATGGATTCTTAAATGTTTTGTTTAATACATATTTCATATGATTTTCAAACACGTACAGAATTACAGATGAAGTTTCTATGTGCGAGTAATAATACAGTCCAGATTTACTTTTAGCACAAAAACATTTGTGTGGCATATATGAGGAAAAACAAATAGACTAAACACAAATATATAAAAAGAAAATGAGATTTTGCAAATAATTAAAAAAAATTGTATGGTTAAATTATATATATTGAGTTGTTAAGTACTTTCAGAAAGTAAATTAACACTTTATTCACCAATTACATTTTTTTTTTAGAAGCTTTTCTTTTTCATTATATTACACATTATTAAGAACTGTTTATTTTCTCATAATACTACATACACAATAATAAAATGAGCGGGAGAACTAAACAAAGGAAATGTAATCGTGTGGGGGGTGGAAACTTTCAAACATGAGGCGAGAGGAGGGACTTTCATTTGGAAGTCTTTGATTGGCTCTTTCAGGCCCGTCAATCTTACAACTGTCCAATGAAATCATTGAATGTGTTTGACCAATGAAAATACGCCATCAGAGGCGCGCGTCACCTCCTCACAGAATTAGCATAGAGGGGGGAATAAATACTTCTGTGAGCGGAATAAGAATCATTATTCTGAGTTTGTTCTTCAGATCATCATGCCTGAACCAGCCAAATCCGCCCCGAAGAAGGGATCCAAGAAGGCCGTCACAAAGACCGCCGGTAAGGGAGGAAAGAAGCGCAGAAAGTCCAGGAAGGAGAGTTACGCTATCTACGTGTATAAAGTCCTGAAACAGGTTCATCCTGACACCGGGATCTCTTCCAAGGCGATGGGAATCATGAACTCTTTCGTCAACGACATCTTCGAGCGCATCGGCGGTGAAGCGTCTCGTCTCGCTCACTACAACAAGCGCTCCACCATCACATCGAGAGAGATCCAGACCGCCGTGCGTCTGCTGCTGCCCGGTGAACTGGCCAAACACGCCGTGTCTGAGGGCACAAAGGCCGTCACCAAATACACCAGCTCCAAGTAGAAGAACATCCGGTTTATTCAACCAACACAAAGGCTCTTTTAAGAGCCACCCATATTCTCTGTTAAAGAGTTTATTGTATGTTGTGAAGGACATCACGGATGTTCAATGTCGGGTAAATTAATCTTTGAATAATCAACGAGACTTTAAGCATTGAAAATGGGTTCGTTACTCAAAGCTCATGTTCAATTTACTGACATGTATTAAGAAGCGCAAATAAGAAACTGCTGTGACTCACGTTTCATTTTAAAGTAACTCAATTGGATTTGAACGCAATAATGGGGAGTATATAAGTCCATGAATAAGCAATATTGCTGAAGCCTAAAGGATTTATGCATTTCAAATTAAACTTGCATTGTGATACAAGAACATATTTTACAATTCTCTTCCACGTAATTTTCCTACTTTATTCAACGTAGTGTAAATAGTGCAGCGCTTCCTGATTCTGCATCACACACGTGTCTCACATGAACAGCGTCGGCCAATGGTGAGCCGGTGCTCTGACGTACAACCCGGAAGCGCTGCACTCTTTACACTATGTCAACCAAGGAGGAGAATGACGTGGAAGAGAAGAAATGGGTGAATAAAGTCGTTATTTTCGTTTGTTGTTTGCGCACAAAAAGTATCGTCTTCGCTTCATAACATTAAGGTTGAACCTCAGTAGTCACATGGACTATTTTAACGATGTCTTTAAGACGTTTCTGCATATGGATGGTTCAGAAACCTCTCGTATTTCGTCAAAAATATCTTCATTTGTGTTTCGAAGATGAACGAAGGTCTTATGAGTTTATAAAGACATTTGGGCGAGTATTTAAAAACAGAAACTTCATTTTTTGGGTGAACTAACCCTTTAAGGGAACTCTGTTTTCAATAGAAATGGCTTCATTCTGACTGAACTTTAACAAAACAAAATGGAAAGTGTGACATTTCATAAGACATTTTAAAAACCGATTATCCTTTGTGGGTGGTTCCTCCAAATCCTTGCCAATTGGCTGCAGTTTTTTATCCTTGCCCGTTATAAAACATATGAGCACAACTGAGGGGACGTTCAATAAAGGCAATATACAGTAATGGCACAGAATGCTGACTAAATGGGCACCAGTGTAAAACATTTAATAGACCAGATATATTGGGGTTTATTTTGTTTTTATGAAACTGTGATTGTAACTGTTAGATATCCATGAGAACAGGGGATTGTTTTTATATTTTTGAACAAAAGCTGACACAACAAAAATGTCTCTTCACTTTCTTCTCTTCTCAGATTAACCAATAGTGCCAATATTAGCAAGGGGCACTGTGCACAATTAAGTACTCTTTTCTGTTGGTACACACAGAATAAACAATACTATTTTCAGGAAACTGTATAATAGAACATTATATAAAATTATCTAAAGGATATACACTCACCTAAAGGATTATTAGGAACACATACTAATACTGTGTTTGACCCCCTTTCGCCTTCAGAACTGCCTTAATTCTACGTGGCATTGATTCAACAAGGTGCTGAAAGCATTCTTTAGAAATGTTGGCCCATATTGATAGGATAGCATCTTGCAGTTGATGGAGATTTGTGGGATGCACATCCAGGGCACGAAGCTCCCGTTCCACCACATCCCAAAGATGCTCTATTGGGCTGAGATCTGGTGACTGTGGGGGCCATTTTAGTACAGTGAACTCATTGTCATGTTCAAGAAACCAATTTGAAATGATTCGAGCTTTGTGACATGGTGCATTATCCTGCTGGAAGTAGCCATCAGAGGATGGGTACATGGTGGCCATAAAGGGATGGACATGGTCAGAAACAATGCTCAGGTAGGCCGTGGCATTTAAACGATGCCCAATTGGCACTAAGGGGCCTAAAGTGTGCCAAGAAAACATCCCCCACACCATTACACCACCACCACCACCACCAGCCTGCACAGTGGTAACAAGGCATGATGGATCCATGTTCTCATTCTGTTTACGCCAAATTCTGACTCTACCATCTGAATGTCTCAACAGAAATCGAGACTCATCAGACCAGGCAACATTTATCCAGTCTTCAACTGTCCAATTTTGGTGAGCTCTTGCAAATTGTAGCCTCTTTTTCCTATTTGTAGTGGAGATGAGTGGTACCCGGTGGGGTCTTCTGCTGTTGTAGCCCATCCGCCTCAAGGTTGTGCGTGTTGTGGCTTCACAAATGCTTTGCTGCATACCTCGGTTGTAACGAGTGGTTATTTCAGGCAAAGTTGCTCTTCTATCAGCTTGAATCAGTCGGCCCATTCTCCTCTGACCTCTAGCATCAACAAGGCATTTTCGCCCACAGGACTGCCGCATACTGGATGTTTTTCCTTTTCACACCATTCTTTGTAAACCCTAGAAATGGTTGTGCGTGAAAATCCCAGTAACTGAGCAGATTGTGAAATACTCAGACCGGCCCGTCTGGCACCAACAACCATGCCACGCTCAAAATGGCTTAAATCACCTTTCTTTCCCATTCTGACATTCAGTTTGGAGTTCAGGAGATTGTCTTGACCAGGACCACACCCCTAAATGCATTGAAGCAACTGCCATGTGATTGGTTGATTAGATAATTGCATTAATGAGAAATTGAACAGGTGTTCCTAATAATCCTTTAGGTGAGTGTATATTATCTAGGATATACAAAATAATAAAAGCAAGTAAAAAACATGCAAATCATAAAGTACTTTAAAAGTAAAACAATATCAGAAGTCTTCATAATCCTCCCGTTAAATTAGATTTTTGTGTTGTTCAACTTCATTCGTGGACTTCATTGATTTGTTTGGACACATAATAGCTCTCTTAGTAAGAGACAACAAGAACTCCTAAATATCAGCAAGCACACTCATTTTTATTCCAGTAATATTCAGCCTTTTCTAGCTTTCCCATCATTCCCTTTCAGTAGATGACTACATACCTGCTGAATTTGAAGGTGAAGCACCATTTCCAGTCCTTTCTTTCTCATTTTCAGAGTCTGATCCATCACTGTCCATCAGTACTCTCGCTATAAAACACAGTTTGCTACCTATTAATTTGATCTGTATGGTTACTAAGTATTTTTTAAACAGTTACATTAAACCAATGTCTATAACCCACAGTGGCGTTCCAGCTGATCATAAAATGGCATTTGAGAATTTTCAATCTGCTAGTTTATTTATTTAAATTAATTAATTGACAAAACAAATCTATGGAGGAATATGTGTAAATTAATGTATCTAGTTATTAACTCAGTACTATTTTACCGTGTGGATCAAATCAAGATTCCTTCCTTTGACTTTTTTGCTAAGATGGCGTCTCTGCATGTGCCTCCATAATGATCTCCTCTTCGGGTAGGCCTCACAGTTTATGCAATGCAAGTAATCACTTGCTGTTACTGGTGCAATGGATTGCTGTCGGGGTATCACCAGTCCTTTTCCTTCTTTAAGCACCTGAGCTTTATGACAACGGTTCCCTTTATTTCCCAATAAACTCAGCTGTAATCTTCGCTCTTTAGACCCTTTCAGAAATGCTCTTGCCACCTCTGGCTTATCTTTGTGCTTTGATTCTAAATGGCGTGCCATTTTACTGAATGATTTAGAGCAGAACAAGCACAAGTACTTTTTATTGTACAGTCTGCCGCCATCTGTTTTCTTCTTCAGCATCATGACCTACACATTACAAATATCAGATGAAGAGGATTCTTTGGTCCAGGAACTATAACGTGTCACATGCTTTCTTTTACATGGTTTAGATCTTGATGTTTTTAACAGAACATTTCGTCTCTTTTGCTGTTTGACATTTTTTGCTGAGCTGTCACTCTCTGATTGATCCTCTGTTTCCGGCATATACTCGCTGAACTCTGAACTTGATTCTTCTGTTTATATCCAAGCATTTTCCTGTTAAGCTGTGAATAAAATGTATGCGTTTGCAAATACAAATAGGAATACAACAACAAGCAATTTGTTAAAAAAATTAAATTCTTAGTTAAATCTAAAGGAAATCTGGATACTCAGGACATTCATAGCTTCTATTTTTTACTAATTTCTTTAGTTTTATTTTAAATACATGCTCTATGTTTGAAAAACACTAATGTAATTTAAAAACTGCCAAACAAAGTGTTTAAAAATGCAACAAATTAAAAAATATGCATTTAAATTGAAAGGCAGAGATCTGTAATATATCAAACAATACAAAAAGTAAATCTTTTACTATATTTATATAAGTTGTGTTCTCACTTTGCGTCAACTCCGTCAGGATTTTTTATAATGCTGAATAAATCAGGCAATATCATGGTTATCTTTAATAGGACCCCTTTCCTATTTCCTGCTCATTGTGGATCATACAGTAGGACACATAGTACTGAAAGTTTTAGCTTTTTTTTTATATTTTATACAAACATTTTGTTGTTTTATACAAAAAAGTTGTTTTGTCGTCTCCATCAGGTGTCAACTTCGTCAGGTTTTATGTCTGATGGGGTTGACAAGTGCTCACAAAACTCTTTATATATTGATATTATATATATATTTTTGATAACATTTATTTTAAGGTGATGTAGTTACACGTTACTACATGTAGTTACTATAGTAATAACTTATGCATAATTACAAGTAACTAACCCTAAACTCCCGTAACTCTATAGTTAGTACATGTTGATTAATATTACTCAGTATGATGTAACTACGTCACCTTAAAATAAAGCGTAACTTTTTTTTGCATATGGGGAATTATTCTAATGTTGTTTTAATTGTATTTACATACTTATATACATAGCATCTTTACATCTACTGTCAAGATTGATGATTCTTTTTTTATGGAATATTGCAGTTCTTATTATAAATACATTTGTAGATTTGTATGATGTAATGGACTTCAAAGAGAGAGCAAACATGTAAAACGGCATTTCCCACTGCTTCATTCATGCAGGTCACAACAAATAAAATGTATGTATTTGTTGCGATTTATAGACAGGCTACAGACCCTTTGGATTCACGTTGGGAACTGTTGCTGCTACAGGGCGGCACATAATAATGCTAACCCTTACATTCAACCTAACTTACACTTCTTGTGTTCTTGTACTGCTAAAAAAAACAAACCATGGAAGGATTGCTGTATTAAATTAAATATTAGCTTACATTTTTTTTAATTTGTTGTCTTGTCAATCAGTTGTTGTCAGTCAGATCCTTTACTGAACGCAATTATAACATTATTATTGTTGGATGGATCAAATTAAAACAGCATGCTTTTTAATGCATTTATTTCATTTTCAGAAAAACCTGTTCCCTTATATGGTTCATTAGCTGAGACCTTTGTCTACAAATATATCCATTTATAATAATGTAGTATTAAATAATAAAAAGTAAAAACTAACTTCTAAAGGGACTTTTGTCCCTTATCTCAAGTATCAGTGATTATATAATGTTTATCTGTGGATATAGCCTACATTTGTCTTCTCTTCAGGGCCATCTGTCACATCATCCACTGCTATGTAAATTACAAAGACAAAAACATTTATTGTTGTTTAGAATATTTTTCCATTTGACTTCCTCCTACTAAAGTTCTTGGCTTTAACCCCAAGAGAATCATCAGTATCGAATAGCAAACCAATAGATTTAAAACAAGTATCAAAATAAGGCTGACCTGTAGTTACCACAAATTTAATGTGACCTGTGACTTTTAATTTCATACAATGAAAAACAATTACAACAAAACAAACTTAACTGCAGTATCCACTGAAATTGAGAGTACACAGGACAACATGTTGTATTTACTCAGCACTTACAGTCAAGTAATTATATCTATGTCCAGTTGTTGAACCATTACTAACATGTCAGAGTTTAGGGATAATTGCCCAAATTTATTTAGCCATTAGAAATTAATTTTCACCATCGATTAATGTATGTAAAAATAAAAATGCAAGATATCAGCGAGGTATTTTTTTATCTTTATATTAAACATGAAAAGTACACTTTAGGTTTCACAATAACATGATCATATGGACATATAGACATATTTATATTGTTTAATGCCACAATACCAAATTTTCTGTCATTTAACAAAAAAAGCAAAAATACAGAAATGTTTTTTAAAATGAAACTTTTCACTAAAATAAGCAGATATAAATCACCTACTTGCCTTAATTTCTAACAGATGATATGTTTACTTTTTTAATAAAACTGTTAAGAAAATTTACAGATCACGTTACAACAAAAAGTGTAAGTTTGTATAAATTAACCTTAGATTGCATTAATTACTACAATCATCCCTTAATTACTTTGTGATAATGTAGTGGCCTCTAAACTTTTATTTAAACTGATTGGTCATTAATTACAACATTATTTAGCTATAACCTAAAGATAACAGATTAAAAGATTGAATCTCGTGCACATCCATGAACTTGGCATGGTGGGTTATGTTTGATATTTATTTTTCTCCAAGATTGTGCTTTTAAAAACCTTGGTTACTCTGGCTCATTAAGCTACATATATAAGCTTTAAGAATTATTTTAAGTAATAAATGACGCACTACAATTTGACATGGTACAAAACACATTTTACTCATTTGTAGTATCTTCTCATTATCTCACCTGTGCATCCAGAGCTGCCATTCATAGTTTCATCTTCCTGCAAGCACAAGTGTCATAGACAGTCAAACATCACATTACACTATATTTAAAACTGTAATGGTACAATTTGGCAATATATTAAAGTAATTGACACTGTAATTTCAACATAAGCCAATACAATTTCAAAACATATTGACAGAAAATAAATGCCATTTATTGTCTGGTCTTTAAAATTGCATTACAGAAGTAGAACAAATGTGTTCTGAATTTATTAAACTTCGCTCTTGCTTTGTTGAAACACATTATTGGTGTTTAGTGAGATAAGACGCCATGAATCCCGCCTGACCTCAGACTCCACATGGCTGCACGTGCAGGCCGCTAAAGATGCAACTCCTGGCAAACTAAAATTAATGTTACCAAAAGTGAGCTAAACATCTAGGTGAATTAACAGGGACGCAAAATATGTCTTTCAGAAATAACAAAGACAACAACATTTTAAATTAGGCGAAGTTTAAAAGCGGATTACCGCTAAAAATGCAGTCATCAAAATGGGCTTAAGACTCAGGAATCTAAAGCCCTAATAGATATATTATTATTTTCATTTTGGTACATTAATCTATACTTTCTGCAAAGCTGCTTTGAGATTATGCTTAATGTGAAAAGCGCTACAGAAATAAAATGACATGATTTTTATGTTACGATATATGTGCAAACAATATGCAAGTTAAATAAACAGCACCATATTATATTGAGAGCCTTCCACAAAAAGTCAAAAACGTACTTTTTTCTCGGACATCCCGTCTCCTCCGCGCCGTGTCTGTAGCATCTCTGACTCTCGAGCATCTCTCTCTCGCAGGTGTGCAGCAGGGGACTTTAAACCTCAGGTTCTGTGTGACGTGTCCGCCATTACTGACACTCAGCGCACTATGCAGCTATATTTATTACCTGCGCTTTTTTTTTTTATCTTGTGCGGTTTTTGTTTTCTTTAACATATATGCTCTTATAAAAATCATTATATCTGAATTTGAGCAAAAAATGTATTTCTTTTATAAGTACAAATAAAATGACAGAATGTAGATGTAAAAAGACATTTCTATTAAATTTAATATAAAAAAAAAAAAACACATGAATGGAACCAATTTGGAACTATTAAACAACTCACAAAAAAATAACTATTACAAGACCTTGTAATCAACAGAACATATATTATTTATTTAAAATAAATAAAATAGGTTTGAAAGAAGTGAGGCTTGTCTTAATAGACCAAACTATGGATATGAGGCCTCCACACAAGGCCCGCCAGCTTCTTTGTTCTTGGATGGTTTCCTCCATTTGAACCGGGTGAAACCATTTCAAGACTGTGGTGATCCAAGAACCTGCTTGTTTCAAACTATTTCAACACAACACCAAGAGCAGCTTAAGTCATAGCTAACATTAAAATGACTTTCATAAATAGTTATCATCAAAATGTGATCTTTTTTAGATACTTAAGGTGATGATACACGGGGCTTGAGCTATGTTGCAGAGCAATGTTGCAATAGGTTTCTAACTGGATACTTTAGATTGTCGTGGGCCCTGTTTCTCACCTGGTTGCCCGTTGATGGCAACATTGCTCAAAAAGTTGCTCAGTCTATCATCACCTTTAAAAGAGTTTGAAATTAAAGGTACAAAACAGAAAGCTGGTTGTCTGACGTATTTTTCGTTTAATGATGCACCAAATGTTCTCTATAGGTGAAAGATCTGGACTGTAGGAAGGCCAATTAAGCACCCGGACTCTTCTACGATGAAGCCATGCTGTTGTAATGGCTGCAGTATGTGGTTTTGCATTGTCCTACTGAAATACACAAGGCATTCCCTGAAATAGACGTCGTCTGGAGAGGAGCATGTGTTGCTCTAAAACCTTTATATACCTTCCAGCATTCATAGTACCTTGCAAAACATGCAAGCTGCCCATACAGTATGCACTTATGCACCCCCAGACCACCAGAGATGCTGGCTTTTGAACTGAACGCTGATAACACGATGGAAGGTCTCCCTCCTCTTTTGCCCGGAGGACACGGCATCTGTGATTTCAAACAAGAATGTCAAATTAGAACTCGTCGGACCATAGAACACTTCCACTTTGAAATAGGCCATTTTAAATGAGCTTTGGCCCACAGGACACGACGGCGCATCTGGATCATGTTCACATATGGCTTTCTTTTTGCATGATAGAGCTTTAGTTGGCATCTGCAGATGGCACGGCGGATTGTGTTTACTGACAGTGGTTTCTGGAAGTATTCCTGGGCCCATTTAGTAATGTCATTGACACAATCATGCCGATGAGTGATGCAGTATTGTCTGAGGGCCCGAAGACCACGGGCATCTAATAAAGGTCTTTGGCCTTGTCCCTTACGCACGGTGATTTCTCCAGTTTGTCTGAATCTTTTGATGATGTTATCCACTGTAGATGATGAGAAAAGCCTTTGCAATTTGACGTTGAGGAACATTGTTTTTAAAGTATTCCACAGTCTTTTTACGCACTCTTTCACAGATTGGAGAGCCTCTGACCATCTTCTGAGAGACTCTGCCTCTCTAAGACATCCCTTTTATAGCTAATCATGTTACAGACCTGATATCAATTAACTTAATTAGTTGCTAGATGTTCTCCCAACTGAATCTTTTCCAAATGTCTTGTTTTTTCAGCCATATGTTGCCCCCGTGCCAACTTTTTTCAGCATCAACTTTGAAATGAGCACATTTAGTGGATAAAAGTGTACAATTTCTCTGTTTAAACATTTGTTCTGTTATCTATGTTCTATTGTGAATAACATATTGGCTCATGTGACTTGAAAGTCTTTTAGTTTTCATTTTATTCAAATTTAAAAAATGTCCCAACTTTTCCGGAATTCGGGTTGTACATAAATTAATTGTCAATTCAAGTTAAAAATACTATCACATGATTTAATTTATGGTATGAAAAAAATAATTAAACAAATGATTATGCAGTTTTTCCACACTAGGACACACTTCTGGCTCAGCCACTGGTTCAGATCAATCAATCAAATCAAATCACTTTATTGTCACACTACCATGTACACAAGTGCAACAGTAGGAGAAATTCTTGTGTGCAGTTCCGAGCAACATAGCAGTCATGACAGTGACGAGACATATACCAATTACAATAAACAACATACTTACACAACACGATAATTATATACAATACACACCATATACAATACAATTGTATTCTCCCAAAATGACATGAAACTATAAACAATAACACCTAACTTAAACAGAAATAAAAGTGTGTTGTGGACATTTACGTTTGCATATGTACTGCACGTACAGACTAGTGATTATGATATAGTGCTCATCATTTCCAGGATTTGAGTTCACCTTGTCAGAGTAGCCATAATGATTTTGCACCTGTCCTCACCAACATTTGGAACCATAGAGGTCAATGTGCTGCTAGATTTAGGGTTAGGTAGCTGCTCTGAGAGGTACTGGTCCACCACATTCAGATGCTGATAGCATTTCTGCTTCATACCATGACGGCTCTATTAACTGCTCTGCTAACATGACTATGGGTGATGATCAGTCCTCCACTATGGCCTTTAGCTGTTCCTGCTGTGACAATGTGAACTGGAGCGCATACGCTGGAACATGCTTACATCAGCATTTACACGGGCATTAGCCATGTTTTTAGTAAGCGATCATTGCCTAGATTGTAGATTATTTCTTAACTTTTGATCCAGCATCTGTTTATGTCACACTCTGTACTGTTCACTTCCTTTAGCTTCATGAAAAGAGAAGTATCTGGCACCACTCTCCATTAGGTCCTGCTAAAGCAATATCAGTCACTCTCTGTTATCTCATAGCATCCAGTAGGGCACAGAGAATTGGAAGACTACTGATAAACTGTGAGATATGATGTATGATGAGGGTATAATGTGTTAATCTGTTAGCCTAGCGGGTAGCATTTACAAGATAATAAAGTCATGAAACATTTTTATACAAATATTGTATTAGTAGTTCACTTTTAAAGCTTTTGAGAGAGCGCAGAACTCTGTAGTTATCAAATATCCCACCATTTGTGCAAAGGAATTACAAAAACAGATATTCTAACTTTTTGAGATGCACCTGTATTGTTGAGCATCTAATGACTCTAAACACTTTTTACATCTATTTATACAATTTCACACTAGAACAAGTAAATATTGTGTTTATATGGATAAAAAAGATATTAAACAAATAAACAATAATAAATTATACAAATAAACGTGTCAGGTGCAAAAGTTTGGATTCCTTTCAGTCTGTAATAATCACACAATTGGCAGAAATTACACCTTCAAAACGTTTCTTGCTGTTCAGCAATATCAGTGTCTCACATGTTCTGCACGTTTAAGATGTAACCAGAGATTATCAATAATATTCAAGTCTGGAGACAGTGAAAGCTGTTTGGATAAAATGGCAGCAATACAAACACAAATCATAAACACACCGTGTGACAGTTTTGCAAGTTGGTTTGTTTTCATTAAGGGAAGGCTGGGGCATGTCCAGTAAAAACAGGTTCTAATTTCATGTTGAATAATCCACTCTTTAAATGAAAAGATGTGTGGCTCTTAAAAGAGCCTTTGTGTTGGTTGAGAAACCGGATGTTCTTCTACTTGGAGCTGGTGTATTTGGTGACGGCCTTTGTGCCCTCAGACACGGCGTGTTTGGCCAGTTCACCGGGCAGCAGCAGACGCACGGCGGTCTGGATCTCTCTCGATGTGATGGTGGAGCGCTTGTTGTAGTGAGCGAGACGAGACGCTTCACCGCCGATGCGCTCGAAGATGTCGTTGACGAAAGAGTTCATGATTCCCATCGCCTTGGAAGAGATCCCGGTGTCAGGATGAACCTGTTTCAGGACTTTATACACGTAGATAGCGTAACTCTCCTTCCTGGACTTTCTGCGCTTCTTTCCTCCCTTACCGGCGGTCTTTGTGACGGCCTTCTTGGATCCCTTCTTCGGGGCGGATTTGGCTGGTTCAGGCATGATGATCTGAAGAACAAACTCAGAATAATGATTCTTATTCAGCTCACAGAAGTATTTATTCCCTCCTCTATGCTAATTCTGTGAGGAGATGACGCGCGCCTCTGATGGCGTATTTTCATTGGTCAAACACATTCAATGATTTCATTGGACAGTTGTAAGTTTGACGGGTCGGAAATAACCAATCAAAGACTTCCAAATGAAAGACCCTCCTCTCGCCTCATGTTTGAAAGTTTCCACCCCCCACTCGATTACATTTCCTTAGTGTAGTTCTCCCGCGCCTTTTTTAGGTATGTATAACAATGACAAATAAAATGATAGGTTCTCAAGAAATAAATGTTAATAAAGAGTAAAAAAAAAAATTATAATAATAATCAGATATGATTAATCAAACTATTTAAATTAATAGAATTAACTAATTCAAAGAACGAAAATAAATACAACTAAATAATCCTAAATGCTCAAGCGCACATACATGTTGTTCCTGTTGTTCCATTATTTTCCATAACAAACCAATGCATGTTAAATACATTGTGGTTAAATTAGAGTATGATTTCATGTAATAATTTAATTAGAAGTGTTTTAACAGCAATTATATAGTCAAACTATCGCAAACTGTTTGACTTGGAAAAGCTATTTGGTATGGAGGACCAACTCTACCATATTTAAAAATAAATACAGAAATAAATAAATGCTCAATAAATAAATAAGCATACAATTAATTGCCCCAAAAAATACAATAAACAAATAAATGTAGGTAGAAATTAAATTATACAGTGAGACATAAATGTACATATATATATTTTAATTAGCTTCTTTATTTATTCACCTTTGTAATAATTACCTTATTTATTTATTGTCCGTTATAATCTTCAACTTTATTTATTAATTACTTATTTTTCTAAGTATTTATTTATGTGCATGTTATAATATTTTTGTCTGTTTTATTCTTCCTTTGTATTTTTTTACCCTATTTATTTCTTCAATGCTATTTATTTCTGCCTGTCGTTTTTAAATTTCTGTATGCATTTCTGCCTCATTATGCAAATGAGGAGGGGCTGTGTCTTAGGGGGTCAACTTCTGCCCATTGGTTGGTTAGCATTTTACTGCATCGGTCGAATCTACATGCCACCGGCCACAGTCACAACAAAGATGGCTACCTACGATGAAGTTGTCAGTGAGCTGAGGCATTTAGCAATTGTTTTTGAAAACAATGCTAATGTTATAAGTATTGATTTTATTATTTTTCGTTTGGACGCTCTGACAGAACGTGTGTTTCAGTTAGCGGCACACATGGACACAGATGTCGACAATGTAGTTTTTCAGAATCTGGAGGAAGCGGCCCATCTTCTTAACTCGGTCGCTAACGTTAATCACACACCTGGGATAACGTTAGCTGGTCGCCCTGCTTATATGCTGCCTGTGGACGCCGTGGAAGGACTTTTACATGCGGGTTTGCCTGTTGGTGCCATTGCAAGGCTTTTTGGAGTCAGCGAAATGACAGTTCGTCGTCGGATGGCAGAGAATGGCATAAGGTGAGTGTACCATTACATGTGATGCCAATAGAACCAGTGTGTGTAATGTTACCAAATCACAAGAATGACACAGGAGAAAGACAAACCCTTCCTAGCTTGTGTTAATTTACAAAGTTATGGAACTAAACAAGAATGCATAGAAAGTAACGTTAAGTCGCACACACAGTGACTTCAGACTCCACTATAGACTCTCCTCAAAAGACTTCAGACTCGACTCGGACTGGAGGTGCGGGACTCGTGAACAATGTTTATTTTTAGGAAGCGTCTGATGAGCTTCCTCCGTTACCTATAAACTGCCTACGTAACACGTAGTATCTGCTGCGCGAGGCTGCACGTGAGTGAGAGTTGACAACAAACACCGGCAGCTGCTCCACCATTCATCATAAACTTTGGCTTTAAAACTTCACACAAGACCCAAACATAGAAACGCTGAATGCAAAATAGGTTAGTAACCTGTGGTGAGTAAACATGTTTAGCTCAGCATTGGCCATCTAACGTTAGCTTGCTTGTTGCTTCAGCTACGACCTACGGGAGGTTTACTCCGAGTGTCGTTCGTTATGAGAAGATGAATGAGCGTTTGTTTACTTTCCAAACTTGTGGTAGTCGATTAATGTAGGCTAATCATTTACGTCCCGCAGGCTGCCATCACGTTAATTATTACAGATTGGCTGTTGATCATGTTACAGTTTTATTTAGTTATAACGTTACACTATGCAGTTTCATAAGCAGCCTGGATCGAATGCAGCAGGTGATACAACATTCGTAATAACCACGAGAGACTTGAGACTTGACTTGGACTCTAGCTCAAAGACTTGTGAGCATCTCTGGTGTACACATACGAGAAATTAACCTCTTGGATTGTACACTGCTCATGATGTGCTTACTTATACAATAATACAGTAAAACAGTAATACAGTAATAAAATCAAACACAGCTAAGCTACAGTATAGAGAACACATACCGGTATTTACACTAAACTACATTTGGTCAACTGGATAACAGAATATCTTCTGCGTCTTGTTGTGTGGAGTTGGACAGTGCGCATAGAAACCCCCTCCTGATCAACACGTCTATATCACATCAAATATCACAATATGTTTGTTAGAACAACTCATTAAAAGAGACTACATTGTGAAGATGATTATTGGTGCTTTAAAAAAATATTGTACATACTGTACTGCACTTGTGATAAACAATCATTTGTAATGTGGTCATGATGACCAAGCAGCTGTAAGTTGAGTCAGTGACAAACACATCGATATTACATAATGCCTACAGTGTTAATTAATGTCATAACCAACACATACTAGCCTTCTTACTTTGGATTTGTATTCCTTGAGCATTCAGATGGCCCAGCATCATCTTATATCCTGTATTAGGATGACATCTGAGGATCTCCCGTACCATTGCATCCAACTCCTCATTGTCAAAGTTGCTGAACAGCAGGTCTGACACCCTTTAAAAAAAAAAAGCAATTTGGTCAACTGGAAATGTCGGCGACCACTTATCATTTATTTATCACTCTATTTCAGACCGGTTCTTACTGTTGTTATTGTCATACTATACTGTATATTTTATGTACTGTATACCAAACCCACCTACCTCATGTACATAACACCGCTCATAATACTTATTTATTCCAGCATTCTTTGCACTCATCACACTGTGTACATGTATGCTTGTATGTGTATGTGCTGTATATCACATCCACCTCTGACATGTACATAATAATAATTTAACGTTACTCCTGCATCCTCTGCACTCTGCTCATTGCACTATTGTCTCAATCTGTTTATTTTGTTTGTAGTGTAAATACCGGTATGTGTTCTCTATACTGTAGCTTAGCTGTGTTTGATTTTATTACTGTATTACTGTTTTACTGTATTATTGTATAAGTAAGCACATCATGAGCAGTGTACAATCCAAGAGGTTAATTTCTCGTATGTGTACACCAGAGATGCTCACAAGTCTTTGAGCTAGAGTCCAAGTCAAGTCTCAAGTCTCTCGTGGTTATTATGAATGTTGTATCACCTGCTGCATTCGATCCAGGCTGCTTATGAAACTGCATAGTGTAACGTTATAACTAAATAAAACTGTAACATGATCAACAGCCAATCTGTAATAATTAACGTGATGGCAGCCTGCGGGACGTAAATGATTAGCCTACATTAATCGACTACCACAAGTTTGGAAAGTAAACAAACGCTCATTCATCTTCTCATAACGAACGACACTCGGAGTAAACCTCCCGTGAGGTCGTAGCTGAAGCAACAAGCAAGCTAACGTTAGATGGCCAATGCTGAGCTAAACATGTTTACTCACCACAGGTTACTAACCTATTTTGCATTCAGCGTTTCTATGTTTGGGTCTTGTTGTGTGAAGTTTTAAAGCCAAAGTTTATGATGAATGGTGGAGCAGCTGCCGGTGTTTGTTGTCAACTCTCACTCACGTGCAGCCGCAGCAGCAGATACTACGTGTTACGTAGGCAGTTTATAGGTAACGGAGGAAGCTCATCAGGCGCTTCCTAAAAATAAACATTGTTCACGAGTCCCGCACCTCCAGTCCGAGTCGAGTCTGAAGTCTTTTGAGGAGAGTCTATAGTGGAGTCTGAAGTCACTGTGTGTGCGACTTAACGTTACTTTCTATGCATTCTTGTTTAGTTCCATAACTTTGTAAATTAACACAAGCTAGGAAGGGTTTGTCTTTCTCCTGTGTCATTCTTGTGATTTGGTAACATTACACACACTGGTTCTATTGGCATCACATGTAATGGTACACTCACCTTATGTCATTCTCTGCCATCCGACTGACGAACTGTCATTTACGCTGACTCAAAAAGCCTTGCAATGGCACCAACAGGCAAACCCGCATGTAAAAGTCCTTCCACGGCGTCCACAGGCAGCATATAAGCAGGGCGACCAGCTAACGTTATCCCAGGTGTGTGATTAACGTTAGCGACCGAGATAAGAAGATGGGCGCTTCCTCCAGATTCTGAAAAACTACATTGTCGACATCTGTGTCCATGTGTGCCGCTAACTGAAACACACGTTCTGTCAGAGCGTCCAAACGAAAAATAATAAAATCAATACTTATAACATTAGCATTGTTTTCAAAAACAGTTGCTAAATGCCTCAGCTCACTGACAACGTCATTGTAGGTAGCCATCTTTGTTGTGACTGTGGCCGGTGGCATGTAGATTCGACCGATGCAGTAAAATGCTAACCAACCAATGGGCAGAAGTTGACCCCCTAAGACACAGCCCCTCCTCATTTGCATAATGAGGCAGAAATGCATACAGAAATTTAAAAACGACAGGCAGAAATAAATAGCATTGAAGAAATAAATAGGGTAAAAAAATACAAAGGAAGAATAAAACAGACAAAAATATTATAACATGCACATAAATAAATACTTAGAAAAATAAGTAATTAATAAATAAAGTTGAAGATTATAACGGACAATAAATAAATAAGGTAATTATTACAAAGGTGAATAAATAAAGAAGCTAATTAAAATATATATATATACATTTATGTCTCACTGTATAATTTAATTTCTACCTACATTTATTTGTTTATTGTATTTTTTGGGGCAATCAATTGTATGCTTATTTATTTATTGAGCATTTATTTATTTCTGTATTTATTTTTAAATATGGTAGAGTTGGTCCTCCATAATTTGGGAGCCAAAAGAGCCGTCACACTGAAAAGAGCCAGAATACCCATCACTATCACTATATACATTAATTTATTTGATTTTAAAGAAAATCTAGACAGTAGTATTACGACACGCCTACAAAAAGGTAATCTGTAATAGGCTCTATTTAGCGGGGATTGTGACGTTTTTCCGACTACACTCTCTACTGGGCAAACAGTTTCCGGTTCCGTATTAGATCTGACGTGCGAAAGTTAACAACGACAAACATTCTAGTTATTCTTATCTTGGCAGCTGAACTATGGAGAAAAGGGTTTTCCAATATCAAAAGCTAATAAGACCTAGTTCGGAACATTGTTGTGTGCCATCGTGCGTTGTGTCGGCAAGATACAACTCGACTGTGAGATTTCATTCATTTCCCTGGAAGAGGATCTCAGAAAAAAATGGATCGTTAAGCTCAGGAGGGATGACTTCCAAGTAGGGTTGTGCCGATGGACGATATCATCGTCCATCGTGATGGCTGACCAACATCACGATGTAGAGCCACCATCGTGATGTCACGCCCCCTTTTGCGAGTCTTGCTAGTGTGACTCACTAATCCTAGTCTCTTCTATAGTTAACCTAAAAACTTTGCAGGGATTGCTCTGTAAATTAAATTGAGAATATAACTAATGCATATATGCTATTTTAAATACTGTAGTATATGCCAGAGACGTGACGTGTTAGTCTGTGAAAATACCGTGTCAGGCAGGCTACACAAATATTGATCTTGACATTGTTAGCTTCTTGTCTTGTTTTTTACATGTCTTACACTGTACATTTAGATTAAAATATTTATGTTGTAGGCTACAACAAAATAGCCTTCATTAATTAATTATTAGTAGTTGTAGTGTCTCAGAAAATCTTGCTCATTGTCACATAGCTCTTGTATACACTGAAGCGGCAGTTTAAGTTAAACCCAGACCAGCAAACGTCAAATAACATTTGTCTGGTTAATACTTTTAAAGAAAAATTTCCTTGGCCATAAATCCATAATGTCAAATCAAATGAAAGAAACAAGTTGAATATGAATAACACACATTTATTAAAACATAGAAGAACAACAAATAAAACAAGAAAACGGGAACAACACTCAGACCGAAACTCGGCATTAACATTTCACTTATAATTAGCAGCACAATTAACTTCAGCACAGGCTACAAAATAAATTATGTTATTGAAATATTGTAAAGTGGTCATATGAACTACACAAATGAACGTTTAAAAAATAATATGCAAAATCGAATAGCTCTGCAACGGATGCCGAAAAATGCGTAAAGAAATCTAATATCTTTCACCATAGACCATGTTTAAATTTCGATGTTTCTGGCCAGAAATACCAACATATTCACTTTATCTGGTTTTAATAAGCTGCGGATTGGAGTAACTACACTACCCGCTGTGCTGAAGACCAGCTCTGATGGAGTACTGGTAGCACATATGCACAGATATTTCCGTGCTAATCTTGCCATGAACGGAAACCTTTTGTCGTTCGTTTTCCACCAAGTCAGCGGGTCCTCTTCCCCATCAATGGCCATTTCCTGCAGGTACATGGTCATTTCTGCCTCCACCTTTTGCTCATCAATGAGTAAAATAACGAAATTATAGTTTTTAAGTGGAAAATAGTATTTATGTAAAGAGATATATTAAAATAAAAAGTGCACAACTCTTCTTAAGTGAAAGCTAAAAAAAAAAATGCTTCACGTGTCGTGCAACCTACTGATAAAGCGCCGACGAGTCATTAGTTGGGTTAGTAAAATAACGAAATTATAATTTTTCATATAATTTTTGAAAGTTATATGAAATTATGTATTCATGTGGACATGGTATTACATGAAAATGAGGAGTTGGCGAGGACATACACTTTTATACAAGGTAAAATTATATTGCCTGTGATAAGCATTTGTAATAGCGTTGCCTTTGTCTTGAAAACACTAGTCCACGTTGTTATTAAATATTATTGGAGTTGTATAAGCTAGCTGCACGTAAAAGTAGGCTACACCGACCAAAATAATAACAACAACATAGGCTAACATAATTATAAGTATGAATAACATCTGTTGTCTTCAACAGCAATCAGAGTTAGTTTAATCATACAAACCGAATTCCATAATTTTCATGACTCGTGATGTATTACAAGATTGTTGTATCAGTTCCTTGTAGTTCAGCATTCTTATTTCCTAAACTGGAAATTACTCAGTGGTGGACGAAGTACACATACCATGTACTTGAGTTAAAGTAAAGATACTCAAGGTAAAATATTACTCAAGTAAAAGTAGAAGTGCTGCCTTTAAACATTCACTTGAGTAAAAGTACAAAAGTATTTGCCTTCAAATGTACTTAAGTATCCAAGTACTATGAATTTTTATGGCCATAATGTCCTATTATAATTTGTCGCAAGACTCTTGCTTAACTCAGTCTACATGAAGACTAATGTCACTCTTGGCACACCAATCTATTAATAAAAAAGCATTAATTAGTCAGATATATATATATATATATTTGAATTTAATAAATTTTTTGTGTGTTTAATTTTGGAGGGAAGGGGACTGTTCCCATAAGGTAAATAATATACATTTACAGTATTTACTGTATATATTTTTATCGAGTGTCTATGGTCATAATTATTAACATCCTAATGTTATGATACATTCACATAAACCTGCACAACGCCATTAAATATATATATATACACTCACACGAGAGCACACAGATACATAGAATATATATATATATATATATATATATATATATATATATATATATATATATATATATATATATATATTCTATGTTATGGGAGCAGCCAATTTCCCTCAAAATTAAACACAAAAACGTATTAATGCAGAGTTTCTGCTACTCCCCAGAAAAAAAATGCTATTATATGCAAGTCATTTTAGTGTCAACATAATAAGCAATGTACATTATGCGTCAATATTTACCGATAATTGCTGCAATAATAGCTGCTGCTCTCTGCCCCGCTTAAAATCATTGGCAACGCAATTTGTTTGGAACTATTGAGAGCTACACGAATCACGTGACCGCGCGGCGGCGAGATCACTGTCGCAACCGTCTGTTCGCAACTCTCATATTTAACGGCTCTGGGGTGCGTTTCCCATACAACGATGTAACTTGCTGCTCCACTACCGTAGTACGATGCACTGTTGACGAAATCAGCTTGCTAGTCACGACTGTTTCCCGAAACCGTATTGTCGCAAATTGGTTGTTCAACCATGTTGGTTAATGATGTCACACATGTGGTGGAGTAAAAACTACTTTTAATGAATCTGTTTGCGATCGAATTAATGCTAGATGTTTTGCTATAAATTACGGACATGTCATCTGAGGACTATCTCATATTTTTCTCAGTTATTTGCTTTATTTCCAGATTCAATCATAGGCTCGTTCTTACGCACTAGAGCACGTTCACACATGCGCACTCTTCAAAAACGGTGCTTTATATCTATTGACATAACTAAACTAAAAAGACATAAAAGGACATTTGTATGTCTTCTAAATAAAAGATACTGATTGTACTGAATGTCATCTTGCTTATTTGGCTCAAGATAATATTGTATTAAGCCCACATGTTATAATAACAATAAACTCTGCTTCTAACCACAGGTCGAGAGCTGTCGTTCCAACCACACAACTCTGCGATGCTGTTTGCGAATGTTCGTTGGAACGATGGTTTCGGGAAACACCGACTCGTTGAACTATGATGATAACGACGGAACTTGTGACCATAGTTGGCTAACGATGCTTTTGGGAAACGCACCCCTGGTTCGCGCTTAGTAGATGCCGCCAAGGCAAGTTCAAAACAAAGCGCGAGCTGTACTGTGATTGGTGGCTCGTTTGACCAGTTACGTTTTTATCCACTCATAAATAAAAAGGAACGACTGATTTTGAAAATGTAGTATAGTAAAAAGTAAGATATTTGACTTTGAAATGTAGTGGAGTTAAAGTAAAAGTCTCCCCAAATTTAAATACTTCAGTAAAGTACAGATACGC
This sequence comes from Xyrauchen texanus, assembly GCF_025860055.1. Taxonomy (NCBI): domain Eukaryota; kingdom Metazoa; phylum Chordata; class Actinopteri; order Cypriniformes; family Catostomidae; genus Xyrauchen; species Xyrauchen texanus. The sequence continues at coordinate 3,172,179 of NC_068277.1, read as the reverse complement.
AAAAAAGCTACTTAAGTAACGAATTACATTTACTTCATTACTGTCCACCACTGAAATTACTATACTATAAAGCTAAGTGTAAGTCTTTTATGCCATGTGAGAACCAATGTACGTTTATTTCTTGACAGATTTGCAACCTATAACCACCTGATGGCCTTCTGGGAACTGATTGAACCGGCAATGCACAGAATGATTCGTGTCACCAACTCCAAAGTCACCAAGGAGGCTGGAAACACTTGGGCACTTCCTGCAATAGACGAGTTCTTCCTGTTCATGATGCATCTTGCTTTGGGCCTCAAGCAAAAGGACCTTGGTCATCGCTTCCATGTACATCAGGCCACTGTGAGCCGCATCATAACAACCTGGGCCAACTTCCTGTACTTTGTCCTGGGGTCAGTGTGCATTTGGATGCCGAAAGAGAGAGTACGAGCCCATCTGCCAGAGGAATTTCATCTTTTCTGAGACACACAGGTTATCCTGGATTGTACTGAGATCTGCTGCCAAACACCTTCCTCATTGCTATTACAAAGTGAGGTTTTTTCAAACTATAAGTCTCACTGCACATTCAAGGCTTTAATAGGAATGGCACCTCATGGTGCAATAACATTTGTGTCTGGACTCTATGCAGGGTCTATAAGTGACAGGGAGTTGTTCAAACAGTCAGGGATCATTAACCTTCTTACTCCTGACGTGGCCATCATGGTGGATAAGGGCTTCTTAATTGACAGCCTAGTGCCATGCAAAGTTCACCGGCCTGTTTTCCTGACCAAGGGAAAACAAATGCTACCTCATGAAATGACACACACTCAGTCTGTGGCCAGGCTCAGGGTACATGTTGAACGTCTTATCCGTCGAGTGAAGGAGCATAAGTTGTTTGACACAGTCATCCCCTTGTCCATTTCTGGTAGCATAAACCAACTGTTTACAGTGGCATGTTTGCTTGTGAACTACCAATGTGGACCACTTGTCAAGGCATGGAGCCACTGAGTCTAAAAACCCTCATCCTTGTTAATGTGCTAAGGTAAATGTAAATATTGTACATATACTTTTGTAAAAAAACTATGGATTTCACACTCTGTTCATTTTTGATTGATTGATTGATTATGTTTATTTCATTCATGGATATTTTCCATTAACTTACCTTATCCTCATATATATAATTTATAAAACCATGATGAAAAGGAGGCAGGATGAAGAATATCTTATATTTCCTGCCCCCTCCACAAAAAAATTTAAATAAAAAATACACTCAACATATCAAAAGACTCAGCATATCAAGTCCCCGTCAATACATGCTGATAACTAATGAAACAAACTAGAAACCAAAACATCAACCTGAAACAGATTTCCAAAGCAAAAGCAAACCATGATCAGAACCATCATCATCATCATCATCATCATCATCATCATCAAGTGTTCATACAAATCCATTGTTTTCTCTTTAAATCTTTTTTTAAACTGAAATATATTTTTACATTGCTTTCGTTCATTTTGCAAAGAATTCCAAACTTTCACTCCCACCACTGAAGTACACATTTGTTTTGCAGTTGTCCTTGCAGTTTGATACCTAAAATGTCCCTTTCTTCTTCCTTCATTTTCTATAAGGATAAACCAGTGTTGAAGGTTTGTGGGCAATACTCTATCTTTTGCTTTAAACATAACAATAAGTGTTCGTAATTTGACCAATTCTTTAAATTTTAACAATTTAGAGCCAAAAAAATAAGGCATTTGTATGCTCTCTATAATCTGTTTTAAATATAATTCGTATGACTCTCTTTTGTAATAGAAAGAGTGACCTTGTATTGCTTTGGTATGTGTTTCTCCACACCTCCACACAGTAGCTGATGTAGGGCAACACCAGTGCACAATACAAGGTTCTCAATGCCTTATAATCTAACACATGTTTTACCTTAGTTAATACAAAAATACTCTTAGATATCTTTTTTTGTATGTGTGAGATATGTGGTTTCCAAGTCAACCCTTCATCTAGTAGCACACCCAAAAACCTGATTTCCCTAACTTTCATTATTTTTGTTCCTGCTATTGATAGTACAATACTCTCATCTTTTTTTCTATTACCAAAAATCATAAACTTTGTTTTCTTTAAATTTAATGACAACCTATTAATATCAAACCATTCCTTCACTTTAACCATTTCTTGTTCCATACTAATTACCAATTCATTGAAATCATTTCCTGAGAGGTAAATGTTTGTGTCATCTGCGAATAGAACAAAATTCAATAACTTCGATACATCACAGATATCATTAATATAAAGTATAAATAATTTCGGTCCTAAAACTGAACCTTGCGGTATACCACATTGAATTTGCATATTATTGGATTTGTTATTATTATACTGAACATACTGTTGTCTTTTATTCAAATAACTACTTAACCAATCCAACACTATTCCTCTCACACCATATGATTGTAGCTTTAATAACAAGATTGAATGATCAATTGTATCAAATGCTTTCTTTAAATCGATAAACACACCTATTGTGTGTTTCTTGTTGTCAGTTGCATTTACTATGTCCTCAACTATATTCATGGTCGCAGAAGCTGTAGATCTACCTGAACGGAATCCATACTGACTCTCGTCTGGTTTTTTCAATAAATTCATCTAATTTTTGCACCAAATTTTTTTCAAGGACTTTAGAAAATTACTCAGACTTTAGAAATCATAACTCTGATCAACAGACAAAACTAAGACAGTGTTTCCTTATGCATTTTTTATTATAATTTCATAATGCAGTGGTGGTGCAGGGGCAGTGGTGGCTCAGTGGTTGAGGCTCAGGGTTACTGACCAGAAGGTTGGGGGTTCAAGCCCCAGCACCACCAAGATGCCACTGTTGGGCCCTTGAGCAAGGCCCTTAACTCCAGGTTGCTCCGGGGGGGATTGTCCCTGTAATAAGTGCACTATAAGTTGCTTTGGATAAAAGCATTTGTCAAATGCATAAATGTAAATGTAAATAATGCATAACATATGTATTTATTAACTAGCCTATACAAATCTAAATATATATGTACATATACATGTCTAATGTAATATAATAGATAGGTATATATATATATTATATTGTATAAATATAGTATGTGTGTGTATATATATATGAGTATTTTGTGTATATATTTAAATATTGTTTATAGTGTAAATAAATAAGAATACAATAAATATAATGCTGTATATTATAATTGAATGGACCACCAGTGGTATGTGGCCACACTGTAACACACAGTCATTAAATAAAGCAACATTTGTACAATTGTAGAAATTGAGAAATACTTCACTGGTTATCTAAAAATGACCTAAACACGCAAACACTTCAGTAGATAGTGGTAAAACAAAACAGATCTGCTCGGTCTCTAATGGTGCGCATTACATCAATATTTTTGTATATACGCTCAACAAGCATGTCCTCCTGCGCACATACAACAAAATCACACCACTCGAAACCTGTTAGGAGCAGCAAATGATTTTTTTATGAGTCGGTCTACATTATTTACCGTCAGACGAGGTAAGCCCTGAAGACAACGACTATAAAAGAGAGCCATATCTGTCTGTGTATAAACAGGAATTTGAACCGGAAGTTGACAGCCTAGTACACGCGAACCCGGCACTGCGACGTGCATAGAGCCTATAGACCATTTACGCAAAAAAACGGAAGTACGTCAAGGAAGGGTAAACCCAGTTCCGGTGTAAGCTTTGTTGACGGAGAAATGGCAGCTACCGTTAGAGTGTTTTCGACTAGCCTGACTTGTCTTCCGAAGTTCACCAGCGCCGATGTGGTGAAGAGTGTGGAGATACAGTCGTCCACTAAAGGGAACAAACTGGACAAGGGATATAAATTCTTCCACGAACAGTTTATCCACAATTACCAAGGTAAGAAATTGCTATAGCTAGCTTTAACCATATCACCGGTTACTCTGTTAACGTTAACTGTAAAGTAAGTAACTTAATGGTAAATCTTAGGTGTTGTGAATTTGCAATATAAGGTATAACACATCGCAGTGAATATGTCGTGTGTATGTTTAAGTGAGAGGGTATGAGATAACATAACAACCAGTAATTTGGTGAAGCTGTACTAGGTAAATGTTACTGACATTGTGTTGTGACTTAACGTTACGAAGTAAAGTTGTGTATTTCTATGTGAGATAACACGTAATATTTTCTTGTTGCATGCGGTTATAGTATCAAATATACTCCAGGGACAGGTTGTAGTGAGAGGTAGATTCTTCAGGTCAATGAGGAAGAGCGAGGAGCCTCACAAACTGGAGGTTTGACTATAGACAGAATGCCGGATGGCAAAAGTTCAAAAAGTTGCCCGGTCTGGCGTGTTCACTCTTCTTGCTGCGGTTGCGGCACTTTCTTCACTTACTATTTCTTTACTGAAAGTTATAGTATCATGTTATTATGAACATTGATGTAACAGCGCAAGTATGACTTCAGTGTAACCTATTTAATTTGTTATTGTGTCTAGATATCACTGGATGCTGAACTGATGCGAGTTAATGTGCTACCAGCAGGATTCGTCATTCACCCTGACGCACCACATCTCTGGGCCAGTCCAGACGGTCGGGTGTATGACCCTTCAGAGTCGCCTCCTTTTGGCCTGGTTGAGGTGAAGAGCAGCACAAAAAATGATCCATCTCAGGTTGCTCACCTCAAGGTGCAGGAAGGCCACGCCAGTCTGAAGTGTTCACATAAATACTACTGGCAGGTTCAGGGCCAACTGGCAATCACAGGACTGACATGGTGTGACTGTTACAGATACCTTATCAAATTTAACTGTGGAAAGAATTTGGCGTGATGACTCATTCATAGCGGAAATGAAAGAGAAATTAGATGTATATTATTATGGCACATACATGAATGCATACCTTTAATTCCAGTAATCTTGTCTTTACCAATAAGTTTTGCCTTCTGTCTTACTGTTGATGAACTGTAATGTTTTTTTTTTTATTGTAAATGTTTGTGTTATTTATTGAATAAGTTGTTATTAATCAGTGGATGTTACACATACATACCAAAAAATTAAAGGATGCATCATTTTGACCAAAATTGTTTTAATCGTTCATCTAATGTTTTAGTGAAATCACTCACATTTCAACAGAACAATATTAATATAACAATTACATTTAATTTAAAGTTTAAGAATATGTGGGAACACTAAATTATTTACATACTATTTACACATTATTTACATAAAAAACATTAATTCATTCAATCTGCAAAACAAAAAGGTCCTTGATAATTTGCTAAAACACAACAGTTAAGCCAGATCTGATTCACACTGCCAATCAGTGTGAGCGGCACAGGAGAGTCCCAGATGTGAAAGGACTTTACCCTACCGATCACTCTCTATACTCTAATTCTGAGGCAGGCAATGGCTTGGGTTTGTTCCGTTTCCGCTTTGCTGAATTGAGCTGAACGCTTAAAGGTGGAATGATGAGCTTAGCTCCAACGTCAGCAAGGAGATCTTGAATGAGGAACCCTTTGTCCGCCATGATGTCGTCTCCTGGCTCCAGCAAGGGAAGGACTCCACTGATCCTGGTGATCTCCTTATCTGAGATGCACCCAGTGTACAGGGGTGAGACGAATGTCACCAAACCATTGGGAGCAACTCCAATCAGGCCTTTCAATGTCGTCCTGTTTTTGTAGCTCGAAAATGTTTCTGACTGTAAGGTCAGGGATGAGGCTGTCTCCAGGGCAATTTCTGTGCAGTCCAGTATCACTCTGACGTTAGGACAGTACCTCTGGAATTTAAGGGGCATAGTGGACTTAACCTTTTCCCTGCTTATCCAGATGGGAAGTGAGCTCAGCATCATAAGATAATTGGCCCAGGTGATTGTAACCCTGCTGACCCTGGCAATGCTCACATTGAACATGTCAGCAATGAGCTGCTCCTTCATGCCAACAGCAACCCGCATGGAGTACATCAAGAACTCATCTATTAATGGCATGATGCGTGGTGGGCTGGGATCTTGGCAGCCTTCCTCACCTGCCCTCTTTGCTTTGGTCCAGTACACCAGTCTAAGGGCAGATGGTGCAATCGACTCCCAAAAAATAGTAAAAACCCTCTCGGATGGAAATTTGGTGTAGAAACGAATTTGGTCGTCCGATGAACAGTATCGGCTGAAGAGAGTAGGGGGTGGTAGGTCAGTGTTTTGCAACATGGCTTCTAAGTCATGGATGTAATCCAAAGCCTCATCCAGAGCACCTGTAAAGATAAAGAAATTAAAAACCAGTCTTAACATATTTATGCTACCTTTCAACACAACACAGAACAGTAATCATGTCAACTCTTAAATGACATCACTGCAAAAACAATGTCATTCAGAGCCCCCTACAGCTAGACAGCATGAGACTATGTTACAGATGTAGGCTAACGTTAGTTAAATAAAAATATGTGTGTGTGTTTGTAATGTTGAGAGAGAAACTCAACAGCAAATAACAAATCAGTGGAGTTTTGCTGGCATCCAATGGGGAAAATCTGTTACTGCGCCCAAACAAAATAATTACCGATATCAACCTCAAATTTGGAACACAGTTTTTTGATACGGACATTTTTGTCCTTTTTTTAATTGATGCACAAGGGTTAAGTTATTCAGTTAGAAATGCATTTACCCATTAACGGTACACATAGTTGACTAGCGTTAACTTACTAAACACATTATGAGCAATCTTACTTGCAGGTGGGTGTGTCACGTAGTCGTGATCCATCCTTAATGCCTTAACCACCATGGTGCTATCTTCACAGCATAGCTGGATACTAGACTGACGTTTGATGGTTCTGTCATATACTGACTCCCTTCTCAAAGGAGCAGTAAAATTGTTCCAAGGGAATAGGCTCGGAACAACACCACTCTTCAGGGGACGAACGACACAGCCACCAACGTAATCCTCCGGAGCGAAGTGCCGGCTGCAAACATAGGTGCTACCTCTTTTTATGTCAAAACCGCTCCCTTCCTCTCTTCGGATCGCCTGTATCCATTTGGATTTCAGGTTTGGATCGACAGGAAAAGAATGAAACGAAAGGTAGGGCTGTTTTTGGGTGGAAGACGAACAGCCTGGAACACAACAGAAACTGCGACTCTTCGACTCTGCCATTTTTCGTATCTGCCGCTACGATAACAGGAAGTTCTTATACACTTCATTGACGTATTTCCGGTCGAAAAATGCGGAAGTGCGTAAAAGGTATATTAACTATCTCAAGTTACTTCGCGTTCTAGCGTTTAGAGTAACAGAAGTGTTCTTGAGTTCGGTTCCGTTAACTTACATGCGCTAAACGCTTTATTTACACTAAACAGGCGCGTCCTGCGTTAAGCGTTTTTTATTATTGTCTCCGCAAGGCACAGGTATCATAATAATAACGCAGATTACAAGATGGGGTATAATTCAAACATCTTTATTAAATTATTGTTGAGCAAACAGCATTAACAGTAACACCTGTAGAGTCCAGAAACATCTCTTCCGCTATTCTCCTCTCATTTGTTTACCTCACGAGAGCGTGTCGCCTTTATTACACTCCCCACGGAAACAAGTGAAAGCGGAACTAATATTACCAACAAAATGAAAAGAAAGGAACATAAATCTATATCAAATATTTAGTTACTATAACATAATGCATTGCTAAATTTTGTATAATAAAATAATTAATAAAAATAATTAAATTAAATAGTGACAAACTATCCAAAATTTTCACTTTAAATGTAATTACACCGATTGGTCATCAGTTCAACTTTAGTTTGACATTAAGCCTCATTCTTTAGGACTATCTTATATACTGTAAAGAATAGTTTGTATAAGCCTACAAGTTTTTAAGCCCTAGAAAAAGGAATACAATTTATATTTTAAAATGACATGTTGCGTAGACTGAATTATTTAATCAACCAACATTATTTTTGACAGCAAAAACTAGGCAACAACTGGTTTAACCAACAGGGAAATGTAGTTAACAGTGACATATAACCAGTTTTGACAGCTGCTGATGAAAGTGAAATGATCAGTGAAAACCCCAGCAGCTTATTTGCAGTTGAACGTGTGGAAAACATCATAATAGCAGTTCAAATCGCAATCGCAATATTTTTAAAAACAATCGCAATATGACTTTTGTCCAAATCGTGCAGCCCTAATATATGTGTGTGTGTGTGTGTATATATATATATATTGCACACTTTGCACACTTTGCAGAGCTCATTATTTAACACTTGGAGAGTACAAATGTACTCTAAAGCTGGTACTTTTTTTTTTTTTTTTACAATGTTTCAATATTTTCCAACACATGCAGTTGTTAGGGGTATAACAGTTATGACCCGGACCAGATATGGAGAAAGAAGACCAGGAGTCGAGAAGTTCAATTAAAGAATCAAAATTTACTGAAGAATAGTTTGCAGTGAAATTGGTAGAGCCAGCAGCAAAGTCTCACGAGGACATCGAAAGCCAACTCGTACCTTACACAAAATCTTACATCAATTATACCATTTGCAAGGACGTACATTCCATTATTTTACTCCTGATTGGCTAAAAGACCATAAAGTCACAACATATAGACAGCTATGCGGCCTATCAACATTAATCAGCGCACTTGTCGTCCGAGCCCGAGATTTACATCTGAAGTGACCTCGCAGATGGTCGCGGGGCGTCTTCGAGTCGGCCTGGTGTGCATCCCTGGGTTCAAAACCTGGGTAGAAGGTCAAACGCACACACAAAACACTGACGAACGACAGTTCTTCTCTGGGCACAAGAGAGCCAGAGCACAACATTATCAGGCCATTTAAACCAAAACAGAGAGATAAAATATTACTCCTCGGGCAGAGGAGAGGGGTAGAAATAACATACATTTCTTCCCTAAGAGAAAATCACACTTCTACTATTCAGGTATTATTACATAGGACTTTAAACCATATAATTAGTCATGGAAAGGTAACAATCAAACACAGAATACATCTGGAACCTATGTTTAACGCATTCCCCCTGCCCCCTCCCCTGAGAGGCTGGAGAGCATCACAGATAAGCTTATCCCCAAAAGACCTTCAGCCTACGTGCAGGACAGAGAGAAAGACTCTGGAATGTTCCTAAAAGAGACTAGTTAGCATTCAACACACATATGATTCAAAGTATATTTCAGTTATGCATAAGAAAATAGAATTGATTATGTGATCATGCATATAGTTAATTCATCACTTTATTAAAGAAGTTAAGCAACAGAATACAGATAGATATTGATATAAAAGGATATATATATATATATATATATATATATATATATATATATATATATATATATATATATATATGTATTGATATATCTGAAGAGACAAGGGATTATGACCCTCACCCTTCACAGTGTAAACCTAGAACCCTCAGAGAGTGAAAAATACTCCAAGTCATTGCTTTTTGTGTCTGTTTTATTTAACAATTAGAGAGTGAAAATGTACTCCTATTGGTGTCAACGCTTTCAAACTTAATAAAAAAATTTTATATTCAACAATATTTGACACAAAATGACTATTGTGAAAAACAATGTTCACGGATGTTCAAAAAACACAAACTCATACAAACACATGTACAGGAACCACATACTGGTAATCTCTGTCAAAACCATAAGTAGTTTGCAGATCAAATGGCTTAAAGAAGTGCAATTTATCAACTCAATGCATGGAAACATTCTGATCATTTCCATGTATCACATGAAAGGAATGAAAATGCTCTGCAAAACAAAGTGTCTGAAAGTCCTCTGTTACAAGAAAATATTCTCAATTAAATGCAATGATGTCTTTTATCTGACTAAATACTGGCAAATCGTCCTCTTTGTCCGTGCAAAAGATTAGAATCTTCAATATGAAAACAACTTATATTAAATCACTCTTTGGATACTTTTTAAAAATGTGGTTGTATTTTTATTTACTGTCAACTGTAGGTTAGGTTGAGTTTTTTGTAGATGGTTGGAATAATAATGATAATAATAAGTGTATATTACATTAATATCTTCCTTAAATACCTTAAAATATTATTTTAATAAATAAATATTGTTTTAAAAAGGACATTATCAATAGACTATTTAACTGAATCTAAACGTATTCAGCCAACACTGATTTGATTTATTCTTGTCAGTGGCAGCTCTATTAGTCTGTATTTACACAGTAAGACATGATGCACAGATCTATATTATCATATCAGGTTTTTTGCCCCGTCCGTTGCTATGGTTACTACTATCACGGAACGATCATTTACTGAACTCACTCTGGTAAAAGCGGTGGTCACTCCCGAAACTTTAGTCCTCTAAGAATCATGAAAAACTAAACTTTCGATTGGCTACAATGCGTACAATGCTGCAGACGTTGCAAATTTAAACCTTTGCTCACTGAAATGTGCACGACGGAAAGAACATCCCCTCCTCCCTACATTACAATTATAAATTGATTCAATATTAATTAATTTAATAATGTTTTTAAAGAATTCATTCAAATAAATAATTGTATGGGTATATTTGTCTCCGATTACCTTTGGAATGGCTGGTGAAGGCTGATCCTCCCATAGCGCACACATCAGTGTGTTTCTTGCATACAGAACAAGATGCCTTTCTGTCTGTTGATCCTCGACGCAATCAGTTTTTATTTATCATCTTCTAACCAATTATCGATAAAATGACAGCAAGCAACATATCTTAATGTAGATGTTTGTGCACCAGGTGAATAGACACATGGATTGACACGTGACGTGGGGGGTGGGGGTTTCGCAACAGAGGCTGCATCGCGAAATTTAAAAAAAATTCAAAGAAATAACGATTGCCTGCCATTTTTTACATCTGACATCCTGAAGAAATAAATTAAAATCAAGCATTTTCCAAACTTTCAAGACTCTATAGGAATCCTGATTCGGCCTTCAGATGTTTCCGTCACTGCTAAAACAAAATCAGTCAATGACGGAAGATATTCGATTAACACGACCTCTGATCTAAACTTCTATTATCAAGAGAACGAACAGAAGAATGCCATGAAGAATTTAAAATGTAGTGTATGTGATGAATGTGATTACATGAAGCAGAAACATTAACTTACCCTCCCTGAGAAATGCTGGATATGATCCTTGGTACTGCACTTTGAAAAGCATTGCTGTAGTTTCCCTCACATATTACTACAACATAAAAATGCAACTGGTTTATTGAACACGCACAATACCAAATGTAGTGCAAACAAAGTCAGACTCGATCATTTCAGACGGGAGTCTGTAAAGTTAGCTTTCAAATAATTAGGCTAGCTAGCAATTTTGCATGCACAAGGCCCGAGATTGGGAGTGGCAGCTAAGTAACAAATGAATGTGGCATTTTAATTTTAAAATTTCATTTAATTGTCGATCATTTGATTAACGTTACCACAAAAACACAGTTTTACCAGATTAAACATTCGCAATTATTTTAGCTACCATTAGTATATAGCCAGTTAAACTAAATTACCAGACCTCCAAAATTACCAGATTAAATCACGCCTCTTCTTCTTCTACATTTGCGTTTTTAGTGTTTTAGTTTTGAGAATTAAAAAAAGAAGACAAACAGGAATATTTGGCATTATTCACTTGGTGGTTTCTTACCTACAGTCCCAAGAAATCAAAATGTCGACGTCTTTGGATGCGTCAGTTGGAAACTGGTGTCCACGAGGCTGCGTTATGATTCAACCAATGACAACGCATAGTTGATCTGATGATGTATCGAAACCTAAACTCATGTGCGGACGCGACAGCAACAGATTGACTCTCAAAGAGTTCATCATCCCACCATAAACACTACAACAGCTCCACATCAACACTAAACCAATATACTAACACATGAGAGAGTTTCTGTTGAAACCTGACAAGTGTACGTTAAGCCCATTGTACTCCAAAGTGTATAAATTATACTCAACAAAACTCTGGGATTGTAACACTCTGACATTTGCTGTGTGCTGTATTTATTGTTTCTCAACTTTCAGCAAGTCTCCCCTTACTGGATGATCATTGTTTTGTCCCTGAAGATGAATCCAGTATGCCATAGCTAGTTTCTCTCTTCTTATATACAGTGGCATTTATGATGTTTCCATCAGTAATGCTGCAATTGGTGTAGTTTTAACTGCTCCTAAAATGAGTCTTGATACTTTAGCTTGCATGCTATCTTGTTTCTTTAGCATAGTTGTAGACTCAGATTCATATACAATACAACCGTAGTCTAGTACTGATCACATAAATCCAACATTTATACCCTTTAGTGGTTGTTTGTCTGCACTCCTCTCATTAAGTTTAATACTATACTACATTTCTTTATAATATCATCTATATGATCTTTCCAAGTTAACTTTTCATCAAACCACATTCCCAGATATTTAAACTTAGATACTTTTTCTAACGATGTCCCTTATAATTTAAGTTGTTTGTTTTCTTTAAATTTTGTCTTCTTTGTAAATATGTGATAACATGTTTTATATTGAAAATTTGAACCCCCATCCTAGAGACCATTTTTCAACTATTCCTATTGCTTCTTGAATTCTCTCCATATTAAAGGATATATTCCTCCCTCTTTACCACATTATTCCATCTTCCGAATATAAAGCCGTGTTAATTCCTGATGACACTCTTGTCAAATATGTCATGAATCATAATCTTAAATATTCCCTGAGGTGTGCCGTTCTCCACTCTTACAGTTTGAGACAATTCATCACCTTCTCGAACTTGGATTGTTCTTAAAACCCAATTATAGATTCTTCCCTCTATTCCAATTTTCTTCAATTTTAATAGGTAATAAACCTTATTTCCACATCATGTCGTATTCAATATCAAAATAAACAGTCACTAACCCCTCTTTCATTGCTATTGCTTTCTTAACATGTGTTTCCAATTTTATTAGTGTATCCAATGTTGATCTACCTTTTGAAAAAACATTGGGATAAGGCATTTTTGTAAAAATCTTTGATTTTTGTTTATGTTAGCAGATAAAAATATTTGTGTATTTTTTTTTTTATATAATTATTGTTAACTAATTTAACCTTTTTGTTGAGTTGAATCTCACTCTTGAACACATTCATCATCAGAGAGAGGGGAGTGGTTTGGAGTTTGGAGTGAAGAGCTGTGATTGGTTAGAATGTTTTCCAGACTCTAGCCAATAGGAGTCTGACACACTCTTATAAGTACTGTAATCGGGAACTCAGACTACCCAGTATTTCTTTGTAACATTCTAGTATTTACAACTAGTCGAAAATGAGCGGAAGAGGTAAAACCGGCGGTAAAGCGCGAGCAAAGGCTAAAACTCGTTCCTCCAGGGCAGGACTGCAGTTCCCCGTCGGTCGTGTTCACAGGCTGCTCCGCAAAGGAAACTACGCACAGCGCGTTGGTGCCGGTGCTCCTGTTTATCTGGCCGCTGTGCTCGAGTATCTCACCGCTGAAATCCTGGAGTTGGCTGGAAACGCCGCTCGGGACAACAAGAAGACTCGTATCATTCCCCGTCACCTGCAGCTGGCAGTGCGGAACGACGAGGAGTTGAACAAACTCTTGGGTGGAGTGACCATCGCTCAGGGTGGTGTGCTGCCCAACATCCAGGCTGTGCTGCTGCCCAAGAAGACCGAGAAACCCGCCAAGAAGTAAACGGACTAAAGTCTGATTCACTGAAACACAAAGGCTCTTTTAAGAGCCACCCAATTTAACTATAAGAGAGTGATGATATCTTCAATGTGAAAACGAGCGAAAGATATGCAATATATAGAAATAAACATGGCAGCGAGATGTGTACTAACACATGGTCAAGTGTTTTAAATCTATTTTAAATCAAATACATTTGAGTGATACTGACCTTTGAGCTCTGAACACTGCTGTAAATGATTGCTGGTTAAATACTTTATCGTGAATGAGTTTTTCTTCAACCGTGAAAGTAAAATGCTAAATTTGTGTTGAATTTACTGACATTTTTACTGTCAATTCTTCTGGTTCGTGTTGTAAATTTGGATTAATACTTATTTGGACATTGACCTGAAACTTATTCTCATTTAAAATGATAGAAATGTAATGAGTGAATCTGATCTTTGGCACGTCAGCGCTGTGAACTATGAGAAGGACAAATACGTGACGTGCTTTAGGCTCCTCCTTCAGTGCTGTGTTTCTACTAGGTCCTGTAGACAACTTTAAAATCCTCTCCAGCAAATTCATTCTTAACATTCTGTTTATGCTTGGACAATCGACATCATGTCTGGAAGAGGTAAAGGCGGTAAAGGACTCGGGAAAGGAGGCGCCAAGCGTCATCGCAAAGTGTTGCGTGATAACATCCAGGGAATCACCAAACCCGCAATCCGTCGTCTCGCTCGCCGTGGCGGTGTCAAGCGTATCTCCGGTCTGATCTACGAGGAGACTCGCGGTGTGTTGAAGGTGTTTCTGGAGAACGTTATCCGTGATGCCGTCACCTACACTGAACACGCCAAGAGAAAGACCGTCACTGCCATGGACGTTGTGTACGCGCTGAAACGACAGGGACGAACTCTGTACGGATTCGGAGGATAAACGACTTTATTCAGGAGAAATCAGACCAACCCAACGGCTCTTTTAAGAGCCACACACAATCTCACACAAAGAGTTGATGACTACTGATGTTTAATTTTATTTTGTGAGGAAGTTCTGTTCTGCCAGTGTGTGTATTTAGAAAAAGACAAAAGCTTATTTTACCCCAACATGTTAGAGGTAAAAATATGTTGAGTCCTAATGTTAGACTCAAACGTGGTTTCACTTTTTATACTCTTTTTTTTTCAATTTAAAAACAATTTTCTCAAAGAATTTGAGCCACAATGTTTATTTCTGCTTACAACTAGTAATAAATACACCATTATACAACAATAAGACAACATAACCACTCAATCACCTCATCATGTTTATGGAGATAGACTGCTGATCCATTGTGGTCTTTACATGTGGTTTCAAATCCAGTCTCTGATTTGAGTGTGTTTCAAGATGCCCAAAACAACTACTGTATGAAACAGTCAACAAGTCCCTCAGTTATGATCAATTCATTAAAGTTATTGTCAAAGTGTTTGTTGAATACTCAGAGGACACGTTCAACTTTTATTAAACGTGTTTACATAAAAATAACAACAAATTCCCTCGCAGCTTTTTCCGGTGACTGATGCTCGCCGTGGATTTGATGTGATTGCGCTAAACTAAACGTTTCCACGTCGCGTGATTTTGTCTTCAAATAAAGCACAGTAGAAAATTAGAAAAATAAATCTGTTTATGGTGTTTAATGTGTGTCTAGTTCTCGCAGAAAATGTCGAAGTCTTTTATGAACAATCTTATTTAAGAACTGTTTATTTTATCATTATAGTACAACAAAATAATAACAAATGAGCGGGAAAACTAAACAAAGGAAATATAATCGTGTGGGGGGTGGAAACTTTCAAACATGAGGCGAGAGGAGGGACTTTCATTTGGAAGTCTTTGATTGGCTCTTTTCGGTCCGTCAAACTTACAACTGTCCAATGAAATCATTGAATGTGTTTGACCAATGAAAATACGCCATCAGAGGCGCGCGTCATCTCCTCACAGAATTAGCATAGAGGAGGGAATAAATACTTCTGTGAGCTGATAAGAATCATTATTCTGAGTTTGTTCTTCAGATCATCATGCCTGAACCAGCCAAATCCGCCCCGAAGAAGGGATCCAAGAAGGCCGTCACAAAGACCGCCGGTAAGGGAGGAAAGAAGCGCAGAAAGTCCAGGAAGGAGAGTTACGCTATCTACGTGTATAAAGTCCTGAAACAGGTTCATCCTGACACCGGGATCTCTTCCAAGGCGATGGGAATCATGAACTCTTTCGTCAACGACATCTTCGAGCGCATCGGCGGTGAAGCGTCTCGTCTCGCTCACTACAACAAGCGCTCCACCATCACATCGAGAGAGATCCAGACCGCCGTGCGTCTGCTGCTGCCCGGTGAACTGGCCAAACACGCCGTGTCTGAGGGCACAAAGGCCGTCACCAAATACACCAGCTCCAAATAGAAGAACATCCGGTTTCTCAACCAACCCAAAGGCTCTTTTAAGAGCCACACATGTTCTCATTTAAAGAGTTTCTGTTTGTTATAATTGAAATCTCGCGCTTTCTCTGATGTGGTTTGTCGAGAAAATTATACTTTGCAGAATGAACAAGATTTTAAAATGGCTTCATTACTCAAATCTACACGTCATTTCGTTTAGGAGACATATAGATTCATTTAATTTCAATGTTGAATGTTTTCTTTACTGTTCTTTAATATCAATTAATGTGGAAATGCATCTTGTGAATGTAGAATTTAAACTAACATTGTGATACAAGAACATATTAATATAAGTTTATACTTTTACAGTTAAATGCTATAATTACAGTATGTCTACAAGTAAACTGAAATAAAATAATGCTGACATACTTTCCTTTAAACACGCTCTCATACTCTGCATCTGACTAGCTAGCAGTGCTTACCTAGCCACAAAATAACTATTGTGAAAAACAATGTTCACGGATGTTCAAAAACGTCTAGGTTACAGATGTAACCTCCGTTCCCTGATGGAGGAAACGAGACTGTGTGTCGGAGAAGCCACACTAGGGGTCCAATTTAAATTACGCCATGCGCTGAGCAGTGTACGTGGTCTGACACAGGAGCGGGCAGGTGTTTTTTACATGCCAGATGACCAGCTGTATCAGACTACACGTACCCTTCCCCAATGCCCCACAAAAGTCGTCGGAATCCTTTTGGTTACCCTGACAGGGGAACAAGGTGACGCTTGCCAACCTGGGAACGGGCCAAGCCTGGCTGGGCCTCTTTTCTTTTCTCGCATAGAGCAATAGACAGCCGGGGCCCTTACACACACTGAGGGAAGGGGGTCTTACCCAATTTCCTATTCTTTCAGGGGGAAAAGACCCTGCGGAGACCACCCCTGCCCAGCTGGGGCGGTAAGGTGGTGAATACATCACATGTGTTTTTAGGCGACACGTGGAAGTGGCGCGGTGGTAGATCCAGCCTCAGCGAGGGGGAGTTGCTACAACTCGGCGACCGGAGGACAGCCGTAACTCCCTAGGAAAGCGCGGGTCCACGATTAGAAGAAGATTAGAATCTTCAATATGAAAACAACTTATATTAAATCACTCTTTGGATACTTTTTAAAAATGTGGTTGTATTTTTATTTACTGTCAACTGTAGGTTAGGTTGAGTTTTTTGTAGATGGTTGGAATAATAATGATAATAATAAGTGTATATTACATTAATATCTTCCTTATATACCTTAAAATATTATTTTAATAAATATTGTTTTAAAAAGGACATTATCAATAGACTATTTAACTGAATCTAAACGTATTCAGCCAACACTGATTTGATTTATTCTTGTCAGTGGCAGCTCTATTAGTCTGTATTTACACAGTAAGACATGATGCACAGATCTATATTATCATATCAGGTTTTTTGCCCCGTCCGTTGCTATGGTTACTACTATCACGGAATGATCATTTACTGAACTCACTCTGGTAAAAGCGGTGGTCACTCCCGAAACTTTAGTCCTCTAAGAATCATGAAAAACTAAACTTCCATCCATCCATCCATCTTCAACCGCTTATCCGAAGTCGGGTCGCGGGGGCAGCTGCTCCAGCAGGGGGCCCCAAACTTCCCTATCCCGAGCCACATTAACCAGCTCTGACTGGGCTGACCCGAGCGTTCCGGGCCAGTGTGGAGATGTAATCTCTCCACCTAGTCCTGGGTCTTCCCGAGGCCTCCTCCCAGCTGGACGTGCCTGAAACACCTCCCTAGGGAGGCGGCCAGGGGCATCCTTACCAGATGCCCAAACCACCTCAACTGACTCCTTTCAACGCAAAGGAGCAGCGGCTCTACTCCGAGCTCCTCACGGATGACTGAGCTCCTCACCCTATCTCTAAGGGAGAAGCCCGCCACCCTTCTGAGGAAGCCCATTTCGGCCGCTTGTACTCGCGACCTAGTTCTTTCGGTCATGACCCAACCTTCATGACCATAGGTGAGGGTAGGAACGAAAATTGACCGGTAGATCGAGAGCTTTGCCTTCGGCTCAGCTCTCTTTTCGTGACAACGGTGCGATAGAGCTGAGTGCAATACCGCCCCTGCTGCCCCGATTCTCCGGCCAACCTCCCGCTCCATTGTCCCTCACTCGTGAACAAGACCCCGAGGTACTTGAACTCCTTCACTTGGGGCAAAACCTCATTCCCTACCTGGAGTACGCACTCCATCGGTTTCCTGCTGAGAACCATGGCCTCAGATTTAGAGGTGCTAATCCTCATCCCAGCTGCTTCACACTCGACTGCCAAGCGATCCAGTGAGAGCTGAAGGTCACGGACCGATGATGACATGAAGACAACATCATCTGCAAAAAGCAGCGATGAGATCCCCAGCCCACCGAACCAGCACACCTTCCCCACCCCGACTACGCCTCGATATCCTGTCCATGAATATCACAAACAGGATTGGTGACAAAGCGCAGCCTTGGCGGAGACCAACCCCACATGGAATGAACTCGACTTTGTGCCGAGGACCCGGACACAGCCCTCGCTTTGGACGTACAGGGATTGGATCGCCCTAAGAAGGGACCCCCCACCCCGTACTCCCAAGCAGCACCTCCCACAGTCTCTCCCGGGGACCCGGTCATACGCCTTCTCCAGATCCACAAAACACATGTAGACCGGATGGGCATACTCCCAGGCCCCCTCCAGGATCCTTGCGAGAGTAAAGATCTGGTCCGTCGCTCCACGACCAGGACCGAAAACCGCATTGTTCCTCTTCAATCTGAGGTTCGACAATCGGCCGAACCCTCCTCTCCAGCACCTTGGAGTAAACTTTACCAGGGAGGCTGAGAAGTGTGATACCCCTGTAGTTGGCACACACTCTCTGATCCCCCTTTTGAAGAGGGGAACCACCACCCCGCTCTGCCACTCCTTAGGTACTGTCCCAGATTTCCACGCTAATGTTGAAGAGGCGTGTCATCCATGACACCCCTCCACATCCAGAGCTTTCAGCATTTCTGGTCGGATCTCATCAATTCCTCGGGCTTTGCCACTGCGGAGTTGTTTGACTACCTCAGTGACCTCCCCAGGGAAATAGAATCTGATCCCCCATCATCCTCCTGCTCTGCCTCTACCATAGAGGGCGTGTTGGGATTTAGGAGTTCTTCAAAGTGTTCCTTCCACCGCCCAATAACCTCCTCGGTTGAGGTCAACAGCGCCCCATCTTTGCTGTATACAGCTTGAATGGTTCCCCGCTTCCCCTCCTAAGGTGGCGGACGGTTTTCCAGAAGCACTTTGGTGCGGACCGAAAGTCCTTCTCCATGGCTTCTCCGAACTTTTCCCACACCCACTGCTTTGCCTCCCTCACGGCCGAGGCCGCAGCACTTCGGGCCCTGTCGGTACCTTGCAACTGCCTCCGGAGACCTCCGGGACAACAAATCCCGAAGGCCTCTTTCTTCAGTCGGACGGCTTCCCTGACCACCAGTGTCCACCACGGTGTTCGAGGGTTACCACCCCTTGCGGCACCTAAAACCTTGAGGCCGCAGCTCTCCACCGCGGCTTCGGCAATGGAAGCTTTGAACATTGCCCACTCGGTTCAATGTCCCCAACCTCCGCAGGGATGCCTGAAAAGCTCCGCCGGAGGTGTGAGTTGAAGATCTCACGGACAGGGACCTCCTCCAAACGTTCCCAGTTCACCCAGCACTACTCGCTTGGGCTTCCCAGGTCTGTCCAGAGTCTTTCCCCACCCCTGACCCAACTCACCACCAGATGGTGATCGGTTGACAGCTCTGCCCCTCTCTTTACCCGAGTGTCCAAAACATATGGCCTCAGATCCGACGACACGATTACAAAATCGATCATCGACCTTCGCCTAGGGTGCTCTGGTACCACGCACACTTATGAGCATCCTTATGTTCGAACATGGTGTTTGTTATAGATAATCCATGACTAGCACAGAAATCTAATAACAAACATCCACTTGAGTTCAGATCAGGAGGCCGTTCCTCCCAATCACGCCTTTCCAGGTGTCCCTGTCATTTCCCACGTGTGCGTTGAAGTCACCCAGCATCACTATGGAGTCCCCTACTGGGGCCCTATTCAGGACTCCATTCAGGGTCTCCAAGAAGGCCGAATACTCTGAACTGCTGTTCGGTGCATATGCACAGACAACAGTCAGAGTTTTCCCCACAACCCGTAGGCGTAGGGAGGCGACCCTCTCATCCACCGGGTAAACTCCAATGTAGTGGCGCCAGCCGGGGACTCGTGAGTATCCCCACACCCGCCCGTCGCCTCACACCCTGGGAAACTCCAGAGAAGAATAGAGTCCATCCCCTATCCAGGAGTACGGATCCAGAGCCAAAACTGTGCGCCGATGTAAGCCCCACCAGATCCAACTGGTAACGCTCCACCTCCCTCACTAGTTCCGGCTCCTTCCCCCCCAGTGAGGTGACATTCCACGTCCCCAGAGCAAGCCTTTGCTGCCCGGGTCTGGTCCGTCGAGGCCCACGGCCTTCACTGCCGCCCATATGGCAGCGCACCCGACTCCTGCGGTTCCTCCAATGGGTGGTGGGCCCAAGGGATGGAAAAAAAAAAAAAAAAACTAAACTTTCGATTGGCTACAATGCTGCAGACGTTGCAAATTTAAACTTTTGCTCACCGAAATGTGCACGACGGAAAGAACATCCCCGCCCCCTCCTCCCTACATTACAATTATATATTGATTCGATATTAATTAATTTAATAATGTTTTTAAAGAATTCATTCAAATAAATAATTGTATGGGTATTTTTGTCTCCGATTACCTTTGGAATGGCTGGTGAAGGCTGATTCTCCCATAGCGCACACATCAGTGTGTTTCTTGCATACAGAACAAGATGCCTTTCTGTCTGTTGATCCTCGACGCAATCAGTTTTGAATCAATCAAAATATTAAATATTCCCTGAGGTGTGCCGTTCTCCACTCTTACAGTTTGAGACAATTCATCACCTTCTCGAACTTGGATTGTTCTTAAAACCCAATTATAGATTCTTCCCTCTATTCCAATTTTCTTCAATTTTAATAATAAACCTTCTTTCCACATCATGTCATATTCAATATCAAAATAAACAGTCACTAACTCCTCTTTCATTGCTATTGCTTTCTTAACATGTGTTTCCAATTTTATTAGTGTATCCAATGTTGATCTACCTTTTGAAAAAACATTTGGATAAGGCATTTTTGTAAAAATCTTTGATTTTTGTTTATGTTAGCAGATAAAAATATAGATATTTTTTTTTAATATAATTATTGTTAACTAATTTAACCTTTTTGTTGAGTTGAATCTCACTCTTGAACACATTCATCATCAGAGAGAGGGGGAGTGGTTTGGAGTTTGGAGTGAAGAGCTGTGATTGGTTAGAATGTTTTCCAGACTCTAGCCAATAGGAGTCTGACACACTCTTATAAATACTGTAAACGGGCAAACAACGCCACATTATTTACTCTTTAAAATTGTTCTAAGTATTAATTGAAAATGAGTGGCAGAGGTAAAACCGGCGGTAAAGCGCAAGCAAAGGCTAAAACTCGTTCCTCCAGGGCAGGACTGCAGTTCCCCGTCGGTCGTGTTCACAGGCTGCTCCGCAAAGGAAACTACGCACAGCGCGTTGGTGCCAGTGCTCCTGTTTATCTGGCCGCAGTGCTCGAGTATCTCACCGCTGAAATCCTGGAGCTGGCTGGAAACGCCGCTCGGGACAACAAGAAGACTCGTATCATTCCCCGTCACCTGCAGCTGGCAGTGCAGAACGACGAGGAGTTGAACAAACTCTTGGGTGGAGTGACCATCGCTCAGGGTGGTGTGCTGCCCAACATCCAGGCTGTGCTGCTGCCCAAGAAGACAGAGAAACCCGCCAAGAAGTAAAAATCTCCAGGACTAAAGTCTGATTCCCTGAAACACAAAGGCTCTTTTAAAGCCCATGGTGCAGGTTAAACACCACTGTCGATTAATGGGTAGATAAAGCAGTCAAGATATGTATATAAAGTTAGAAATGTCTCCAAAATGGTGTTAAAGTCCAGTTTTTGTAGTTTTTGGTTAGAAGCGGTTATTTTTTACGCGATTCGCGATGGCGTCACATGAGATAGGCAGCGGTGGAATGTAGCCTCAGCCGTTCTCAGCTACTTGAAGTAATTCTAGCAGACTAGCACTGACTACTATGGCGTCTAACTGGGATGAGGAAGAGGTGGCAAGACCCACAGTTAACATTTATGATGGCCCGCAGCCATACAATTTCGAACCGTTTAGACGTGAGAGGGCGAATGAGGAAATACCGAGAGCAGATGGCCGTCAAAGACAAATAAATGCATGGTCAGAGGAGAATGAATGGAGAGTTGGTGTAGTGTCCTGGTGAGTTGCTATCATTTAGAAATGCAGCAATGACCGCTGGAGCTAGTAGTCTATGAACAGCAGTGGATACAATAACTTTTATGCTTTATTTCTAAGCTTTTACCTCTTTCTCCAGTGAAAATGTTGTTTCGCCGTAGCCGACGCCGAGTAGGCGTCGTCACTGATTATTGTTGATAGTGCCAACTAGTTTTCCTCGTGACTGATTGTCATTGACACCGTCAGGCTTACCGGGAGAGGGAGTGAGTGAGTAGTAAGCGTCTGTGTCGCTGTGTTTGGCAGGTGTCTGTGTGGGCGGTGTCATCCCATGGAAACTGTGGTGGAGAGCTTGTGTTGTAGGGAGGTGAGCGCGTTTTGGTCGCTGGTCGAGGATCTCACCCCGCGGCCAGCAGATGTAACGTGCCTAACGCAGCATCCTGGATTTGAGGCATGCTGCCTGAATCCGTTTGTGCTACAAGGACTCATCTTTATGGACTCAAGATGGCGCCGAGTATGGCTGCTGCGTTGCGAGCTCCGTTACAACACTGCGGTTTATTGTTTGTTTTGTTTACAGTTCTTTGTTTTTTTGTCTTGGATGTTGTCTGCCTTATTGTTTACGACAGACAAACGCTTTTGGACATTAGTTCTACAATCACACATCGAAAACCGGACTTCAAATTCCTTAATGCCGACCCGCTGTTTACAAACACGCCGGGCGGAGCCCTTTGTCTGTGCTGCTCGGCCGCTGAAACGCGAGAAGGAAAAGAGGAAAACGAGCCGGCGTTCTCATCAGAGTAAGACGTCGCGCAAATCGACCCCGCTACCCAGTATACTACTGGCAAATGTTCAGTCTCTGGACAACAAACTCTGCGAGCTGAGAGCGCGGATCTCTTTCCAACGAGAGACGAGGGACTGCTGCGCTATGTGCCTTACAGAAACCTGGCTGTCCACGGAGATTCCAGACTCGCCATCGAAATCACGGGCTTTTCCGTGCACCGAGCGGACAGAGCTAAAGACCTCTCTGGTAAAAGCAGAGGTGGTGGTGTATGTTTTATGATCAACAAATCATGGTGTGATCAGAGGAACGTACATTTCATCAAGTCTTTTTGCTCTCCTGATCTGGAATATCTCATGCTTCTGTGTCGACTCATTCTGGCTGCCGAGGGAATTCACAGCGGTTATCATCACAGCTGTGTACATCCCCCGCAGTTTCGACACAGACCGGGCACTCAGGGAACTGTATGGGTGTATAAGTGAGCAGGAAACCGCAAGCACCCTGAGGCTGCGCTCATTGTTGCCGGGACTTTAACAAAGCCAACTTCAAAGCAATCGCCCCAAAATACCACCAACACATAAAGTTCAACACACGAGGGGACCGGGTTTTGGATCATTGTTACTCTCCCTTCCGGAAGGCTACAAATCCCTCCCCGCCCCCATTTGGCAATCGGACCATTCTTCCGTTCTGCTTCTGCCCGCTTACAGGCAGAAACTGAAACAGGAAGCACCCACCCTCAGAACGATCCAGTGCTGGTCGGACCAATCAGACTCTGCGCTACAAGACTGTTTTGATCACGCTGACTGGGAGATGTTCCGTCCGCTTCTGATGACGATTATCGAGGTTTACGCTGACAGCGTAACGTGTTTCATCAGGAAGTGCGTAGAGGACGCTTGTTCCACCAAAACTATACGGATATACCCCAACCAGAAACCATGGGTTAACGGCGATGTTCGCTGGCACTCACCGCGCTGACCTCCGCTTTAATTCTCCTAACACGGAGGAGCCGTGAACAAGCCAGTTATGCCCTCCGTGAACACTATCAGTGCAGCTAAACGCCAGTACAGGCACAAGCTTGAAGGCCAGTTCAACACCACTGACTCTAGAAGTATGTGGCAGGAATTAACACAATCACGGACTACAAGCGGAATAAAGTCTCCGCCATGAACACCGCTGCATCTCTCCCGGATCTAACTTAATACATTTTATGCTCGCTTTGAGGACAGTAACACCGCCTCGCGGAGAGAGCACTCGCTGCTGACGCTACAGAGGTTGATTCACTCTCCGCCTCTGTTGTGGATGTAACCCGATCATTCCGACGGGTGAACATCCGTGAAGCCGCGGGTCCAGACGGCATTCCGGCCGCGCCATCAGAGCGCGCGCGAATCAACTGGCTGGTGTTTTTACGGACATTTTCAATCTGTCCCTCTCCCTGTCTGTAGTCCCCACATGCTTCAAAACATCAACCATTGTGCCTGTACCGAAGCAAGCTATAATCACATGCTTAAATGACTGGCGCCCTGTTGCTCTGACCCCCATCATCAGCAAATGCTTCGAGAGGTTAATCAGAGATCACATCTGCTCTGTTCTGCCCCCTCTTTGGACCCATTGCAGTTTGCCTACCGCAACAACCGCTCCACTGATGATGCCATTGCATCTACAATACACACTGCTCTCTCCCACCTGGAAAAAAGGAACACATATGTGAGAATGCTGTTTGTAGACTACAGCTCAGCATTCAACACCATAGTGCCCTCCAAGCTTGATGAGAAACTCCGGCTCTGGGCTTAAACAGCTCGCTGTGCAGCTGGATCCTGGATTTCCTGTCAGGCAGACGCCAGGTGGTTAGAATGGGCAGCAACACCTCCTCATCACTGACCCTCAACACTGGAGCCTCGCAGGGCTGTGTTCTCAGCCCACTCCTGTATTCCCTGTACACACATGACTGTGTGGCAACACATAGCTCCAATGCCATCATTAAGTTTGCTGACGATACGACGGTGGTAGGTCTGATCACTGACAATGATGAAAGAGCCTACAGAGAGGAGGTGCACACTCTGACACGCTGGTGTCAGGAGCACAACCTCTCCTCAACGCCAGTAAAACCAAGGAGCTTGTTGTGGACTTCAGGAAGAAAGACGGAGAACACAGCCCCATCACCATCAATGGAGCACCGTGGAGAGAGTCAGCAGCTTCAAGTTCCTCGGTGTCCACATTACTGAGGAACTCACATGGTCCGGCCCACACTGAGGCCATGTAGAAGAAGGCTCACCAGCCTCTTCTTCCTGAGACGGCTGAGGAAGTTTGGAATGAACCACCACATCCTCACACGGTTCTACACCAGCACTGTAGAGAGCATCCTGACTGGCTGCATCACCGCCTGGTACGGCAATAGCACCGCAGTACAACTGCAAAGCCCTGCAAAGGGTGGTGCGAACTGCCAGGAACATCATCGGAGGTGAGCTTCCTCCCTCCAGGACATATACACCAGGCGTGTGTGAAAAAGCTCGGAGGATCATCAGAGACTCCAGTCACCCAAGTCATGGGCTGTTCTCACTGCTACCATCAGGCAGGCGGTATCGCGAGCATCAGGACCCGCACCAGCCTGACTACATGATAGCTTTTTCCCCAAGCAATCAGACTGTTGAACTCTTGATCTATCAGGATCAATAATTAGCACTGCACTTTATTAATCTATAATCTCACACTGGACTGTCAACATATTCTCCTCAATACAACTGCTATATATATATATATACACATATATATTTCATATACTCCCACTTATTGTATTGTATTGTATATTCTGTTCTATATTCTGCATTGTATATAATTATTGTGTTGTGTAAGTATGTGTACATCTGATTTGTAAATTGTTTTGTGTAAGTATGTGTACATTTGATATGTAAATTGTTTTGTGTAAGTATGTTGTTTATTGTAATTGGTATATGTCTCGTCACTGTCATGACTGCTATGTTGCTCGGAACTGCACACAAGAATTTCACCTACTGTTGCACTTGTGTACATGGTAGTGTGACAATAAAGTGATTTGATTTGATTTGATTTGAAATAGCATATTCACACTTCAGACAGGATCATGGTCCCCTTCAAGCCAGCACGCACGAGTATGTTCATGGTTTATGTTTACTTTACCAATGTTTTTACACTGAGTCCTTTGAACAACAGCAATAGGTGACAGGAGATGTGTTGCATGCACAAACATGCATAAGAGACAGGCTTCAAATGACGTTTCCAACCTACTTACAGAGTTTAAAACTTAAGAATCTTTCCTACTTATTCCTAGGCAATACCGGTACACTGCGTACAGGCAGGCTATACGCTGGGCTTATGGAGTTTTAGGGAGGAGTATAAGGAAGCCTCTACCCTCTTGTGTGGTTTCAACCATCAGACAAAACTTCCAAAGTGGTGACAAAACCTATCAGGGCTTTCAATGGCCTCGTTTGGATGAGAATGAATAAAAATAATTGTTTATTCTGTTGTGATCGCCCAATTGCCCTTAAAATGTTATAAAGTACACAGAACACATGAATTTTAATAAGAAAAACAGTTTATTGGCATTGCTTGTAAGGGTTTAATTAATTTAATTTAATTTTAATTTAATTTAATTTAATTTATTTAATTGATCAATTGTCACACATTATACATACATTTCTGCATATACATGGTGAAATTATTTATTTTTCACATATCCCAGCTAAGCTGGGGTCAGAGTGCAGGGTCAGCCATGATACGGCGCCCCTGGAGCAGATAGGTTCAAGGGCCTTGCTCAAGGGCCCAACAGTGGTGTCTTGGTGGTGTTGGGGCTTGAACCCCTGACCTTCTGATCAGTAACCCAGAGCCTTAACCGCTGAGCCACCACTGCCCTAAACTTTAAGGGTTACTAAACTTTAGGGTTACTAAACATTTACTGAACAAGGACAAGAACAAGGACAAGGATTACTGAACAAAGACACAGGTTGCAAGTAAACAAATCTATATAAAAAAAATCCACTGATGAAGGGCTAGACCTGAAACCTTTGCACATTGTTTCTTTTGCCTGCAAAAGTGTGGTCTTACCTGAGGGTCAACTGATGGTTCTCGCACTCACTCACACTCACTTACTCACACACAGTCACACACAGTCACTCACACACATTCACACTCTTTCATGAATGCATATGCAGTGATACATGCAAAAGCATATCAAGATGACACACAGTGAACCCAGACAACACCGCACACAGAGGTTGACAAGGCACAGGTAAAATGATTGGTAAATTATTTTGAATTACATAAAACAAATTTCATGCAAATAACAGACAGAGGAGCAGACATGCAGCATGCAGGACCCCTTGAATGGGGTACAGCGACAATTAATGCCACTTACAAAGACGAAAAAAAGTAATGATTTAGTGCAAAGTAAAACCAAAGCAACAACACACAAAACATGCAGAATACAGGAACCACCACCAAATGAGATGACAGGGACAGAAGGAAAGAACATAAATAACAACTAAAATAAATACAACTAAATCATTGGACTTGTCTGTGGAAAAAAATAATAATAATAATGTGAATTTAGGTTCTCTTGTAAGCGTGACTGCCGGGCTAGGAAGAGGCTGACGGCCTCCTCCTTAGGAACCTGTTCGAAGGATTTAGCGATGGGGGCGGGTGCATCGGAGGACAAATTAAGCTAACCTCTCGAAGAGCTGCAGGTGAATGGGTGTAGCTTTCCTGAAGGGCCTTCATCAATGATGTTGCATAACCTGCAGATATAATAATAATAATACTGAATAAAGATCATTGCCACTGATCACAGATGTCTCGTGAGCCATCTCAAAATATGATAGAACTGCATGACACTGCTTACCATATGAGGCTGCCTCTTTGATGGGACGCACCACATGGGCACCTTTTCTGAAGCCGGATACCGCACACAGTACTTCTCCGTCCCATCACTTTTCTGTGCTGTCTCGCGGTTGGCATTGTGATTGTAATGCAGCGCCGCTAAGAGAAGCCTACAAAATAACACATTTGAGATTTTTTTTACTACAATAGGCATGATAATAGGTACTATTATTACTATAAAAGGCATAATAATTGGCTGTATTATTCCTTGGATAGCACTGACCTGCTATACATCCCAACGTATGAAAACCCTGTGTGCTTGGGTGCGAAGTGCAAGATGAGGGAGTGGTAAGCCTCAAGGGAGAATGTCCGATGCTGTGGAGACAGCTGTCGAACATCTTTCAGTAAGGCAGTCCTCGTGATTATGTTCTCCAACTTTACTGCTGCCAATGAGCCTGCAAAGACCAAGACAGGGAGGCAGACAGACACACAGATGGAAAACGTATAAATAGACAAGATAGATTCAGACAAAAAGTCTTTTTTAATGGAAACACATGAAATGGTCCTGCATATGAATTATAGCAAACATAAACAGTAAACAGAATGTTATGAGATTGCCAGGGAATGAAAAAATAATTTAATCATCATAGGTCACATGTCAAAGCACTCAGACAGCAAATACAACAAAACTGTAGAGCGTACATAATACCACATGCTGTGTGTACTGTACCTGGGTCCAGCCACTCTTTGTTGCGCTGATCCCCGTCTAGAGGGCCATGGGCACAACTGGAGAAAGCAGGGGTGTCATGGTCATGGATGTCCTGGATGTGGTTGACTAAACTTTTCCATTTATCCTCCATGACTGCTGGGTTGCCGTCTGGGGTTGAGGCTGCAGTCCAATAGAGGTGATTCACTATAGCAGGCCTCCACAGCTGTAGTTGGTCACACTCTTTTGAAGCTGCATCCAATGCCTTCCCCAGACCTGTTTTAGAACAAATGGTATTAATTGATATGCACTAACAAAAACTGCTTCAAGGTTCCAACAATGGATACATACTTTTGGCAATGTGCCACACATCAAAATAATGCCGTGTCCCTTCAGGGCTCAGCTCCTCTCTCACCCATTTGGCAACCTAAGGAGAAATAAACAAACTTTTGTGGATGATTGACCTGTGTGGCCCTCCGTGTATCAGCAAACCACAAACATCCAGCTTCAGTGCAATTCAGATGTTTACATTCTATACTGCATTTTTATTGTAAATACCTGGCGATGACGGTCCGTGATCAGCGTTGCTAAATGCTGGTCCTTTCCCTCAGCAGGCCAACACTGCGCTTGAGCCCTTCAAGCTCACACCATGAGCTGTTGGGGACCTCTGAGCTCTGCAACATGACATAACAGTGTAAGTGTAAAATGCTGGTGTTGTTGAAGGAGGCGTGAATGAACCGACGCGTTGCTGGTCCAAGCATTACGATACACTGTACTCTAGTTAGGCAATACACAAAGCTCTAAGCATCGTTGTACTAGTGGAAAGATGTTATATTAATATACAATCAGTTTACTAAATTGCAGAGTTCATTTCTTTGTCTAATAACATCAGGTTTACCTGAACAAGCTGAACATCCACCACCTTGTTCACTCTGTCCTCGATCAGAGAGTAGGATCCATACTTCAGCGCAGTGCCCAGGAGAATCTGACCTGGAATTAATTACAAATTTGAATTAGGTTTCAAGTTTTTAATAACCAAGGTCTGTAAAGACAATCCACCATGTCATCTGCAAATGCCAACTAAAGCCACCCTACATGATAACAAATAAAAAAATCAAAATGTGCAACTGGTCTATGAGCTCTCACACTGGTTTACCTGCAGTCACCAGCAAGAAATAGCCCGCCATCCATTGCCCGTAGGTCACTAAAATTCTTCGCTTGATCGTTTTGCCAGGCCTGAACGATTACAGGGATGGTGTAGCGGCGCTGATGGCGAAAGTAACTGCTCGCACTGATGCACTGCAGACCAAACAGAGTCAACATTCTTAATGTCTGGGTGGCCAAACATCCAGTGAAATGAATGGCCCCGCTTAACAGGAGGTTGCAGGTCGGCATGTTCCTGTGGAGCATTGGCTGGTTTTGCCAGAAACGGTGGTAGCCACATGATGCACAGACCTAGATATGTAAAAAAAAAAAAAAAGAAGAAGAAGAAAAAAAAAGTGTAATCAACAGTATATCAGGATTCAATATAGATTAGGTACTGTACATTACTGGTCAAAGGTTTCATGTTTTCAATGAAACACACATGACCAATACAGTATAACACTCAAATATGATGCCATCACAAACCAATAGACTAAAGCCAGCCTGGTACATACATTGTAAATTAAATTAACTGGCAAGACAGTCAGAGCTATCAGATTGTAATTAGATATTCTGATTTTCTAATCAGATGGCCTGCTGCGTAAACAAAACCGTACCTGCTTGATCTTAAGAAAAGTTCCTTCCTGCTGCATGATGCTACTAACTGACCTCTCACAACAGGCCGGACAGATGACAAAAAGGCCCATCAGCTCCTCTTGGCAAACAATGAATTTGTCAATGCCACTACAAGAACAAAAAAATTGTTGTTGGGGGGGCATTCAAACTACCAAAGCTACAGTACACAAAATGAGCATTCAAAATGGTCTATGTTGGTTTTAAACTATCTCACTTGTGATGGGGCTCACACATGTAAGGTGGCTCCTCATCAAACAAGTCTTCCTCATGCATCGGCTCTTCAGGCACCCACGATAAGTCACTGATGACAGAGGCATTATCATCATCTTCATCTGTCTGTTCAGGACTAGCAAGGGGAGTGGAGGTTTGTGTGCCGAATGATGTCTGTGTGCCCACGCTGACCATCTTGGGCTTCAGGTTAACCTGCACAGCTGTGGAGAGGCAGTAAACATACCCAAACATGAGACAATCATGGCAAATCTAAACTGGTTTTTTGGTGTAGGCTATGTATTAATTTAATCAATGTGTATGGAAATGTTCTGATTGCATAGATACTGGCAATGTTTTAGAGACTATATCTAATAACTACCCCTTAAAATACCCAAGTTTTACCGTGAGACCATCGGGGGGGGGCTTCAAAGAACACTGTGTCCCAGCGTCAGAAGTGGAGGAGGGCAAGGGCTGATCCCCAGTATCGACACTCTCCACAGTGTCTACACTGTCCACAGTCTCCTGCTGTGAGGCGTCTGTCAACATCTTGCGAAAACAAATATGAAAAAGGGTCAGCAAAATGCAAATGAGTGTAGTGGTGAAATAAGAGGTGGGTATACTATGAATACTTAGAACAGTGATTCGCAAGCACATTGGGTGTACAAGCACATTGCAGGAGTACATGGAAACATTTAATCATTTATTTTCAACTTGGAAGTACTGAGAATTATTTACTTATCATCTTTGAAATTCCAAGAAGATAAGTAAATATTCCCAGTCATTTCATAAGTCCATCAATAAAATGGGACGTGTGTGCTACAACTAACGTTAGTTTCCCAGTGGAAACAATAACCTGTGGCACAGCCATAAAGCTTTCATGATGATATGGACTTTTACTTCAGGGCAATTTTGTTATTATTCTAATTTTTATTCGTGAATCACGAAATATGCTCTTCTAATATCAGAGTGATCGTGCTTGTAAGTTAGTGGAGGCTGTGTCAAAGGGAACACGGTATACAAAATACACACAGAGCTAGCTAACACGCAGCTTGTAAACATTAACGTTAGCATGATGCTTACCGTGGCAATTTCTCGCTTGCGGCAGACGGTGTCTCTCGACCTCGGGACGGGGCAAGCAGAGAGGTTTGCGTTCACAGACGGCACGGTGGTAGGAAGTAATTTAGCACTCCTCTCACTCTTTAATCCAAGTGAGACCATTTTAGCATCCCCTGAGTGGTAATCCTCCTCTTTGAAATGCGCGCTGCATATTCTCGAGTAGGTGGTGACAGAGCTAGCTGAAAAATCTGCCCGCCTAATCTTCACAAACTGCACCCAGCTTCGGAAGATCCCTTTGTCCTTGGGGAAGGAATGGACCCTATGTCCAGTTTTGCTGGAGTTCTTGCACCCGCCACAAACACAGTAATAAACCATTTTGACTAACGTTATTTATGATCTACTCTTTATCTATCTCTAAGCTATCTGTTATGCTATGCTATCTCTCACTATCTATGCTATGCTATTCTATCTATCTATCTATCTATCTATCTATCTATCTATCTATCTACTTACTTATAAATCTGTCACTGTCACTCTTTCACTAGTTAGCTACTCCTCGTCTCACTCTCCCTCAATTGTAAGGCGGGCCGCGGGCTTTCTTCTGTCGTCTAACAGTCAGCGAGTACCTCATGTGACGTCATGGAATGCATTGCGGGAGAAATAAGAATAATCGCTAAGCTGTAGCTAAAAGCTAACATATCACCTACTTTTCCGTATTATATTTCTTTTTTGTAGTACCCTACAACATCAAATACAATGGATAACTGTTTAAATGTTTATTACCAACTAGAAAATTGCCAAAAAAAAAAAAAAACCTGCACCATGGGCTTTAAGAGCCACCCAATTTAACTATAAGAGAGTGATTATATCTTACATGTGAAAACGACCGAAAGATATGCAATATATAAAAATAAACAAGGCAACGAGATGTGTACTAACACATGGTCAAGTGTTTTAAATCTATTTTAAATCTTTTGAGTGACACATTTGAGTGATACTGACCTTTGAGCTCTGAACACTGCTGTAAATGATTGCTGGTTAAATACTTTATCGTGAATGAATTTTTCTTAAACAGTGAAAGTAAAATGCAAAATTTGTGTTGAATTTACTGACATTTTTACTGTCAATTCTTCTGGTTCGTGTTGTAAATTTGATTAATACTCATTGACCTGAAACTTATTCTCATTTAAAATGATAGAAATGTAATGAGTGAATCTGATCTTTGGCACGTCTGCGCTGTGAACTATGAGAAGGACAAATACGTGACGTGCTTGAGGCTCCTCCTTTAGTTCTGGGTTTCTACTAGGTCCTGTAGACAACTTTAAACGTCCTCCTCATCCGTTTTATTCCTCACATCTGTTTGAAATTTAATATTTGTTATCATGTCTGGAAGAGGTAAAGGCGGTAAAGGACTCGGGAAAGGAGGCGCCAAGCGTCATCGCAAAGTGTTGCGTGATAACATCCAGGGAATCACCAAACCCGCAATCCGTCGTCTCGCTCGCCGTGGCGGTGTCAAGCGTATCTCCGGTCTGATCTACGAGGAGACTCGCGGTGTGTTGAAGGTGTTTCTGGAGAACGTTATCCGTGATGCCGTCACCTACACTGAACACGCCAAGAGAAAGACCGTCACTGCCATGGACGTTGTGTACGCGCTGAAACGACAGGGACGAACTCTGTACGGATTCGGAGGATAAACGACTTTATTCAGGAGAAATCAGACCAACCCAACGGCTCTTTTAAGAGCCACCCACAATCTCACACAAAGAGTTGATGACTACTGATGTTTAATTTTATTTTGTGAGGAAGGTTTTTTTCTGCTAGTTTGTGTATTTAGAAAAAGACAAAAGCATCTTTTACCCCAACATGTTACTCAAACGTGGTTACGCTTTTTATATATTTTTTTTTTTTTTTCTGATATTGTTTGTAATTAAGTGTGTCCGTGATGATACAGTCCAGTTTGATTTGCAACATATAAATGTATCTTTTCACCAAAACGAATCAAGAGATGAAAAAAAGTAGATCATAACACAAAATGCAGGACCGTTTAATTATAGAAAATGATCAATCTAAAGGGTGGATGGATTTACCTGAAATTAGTCGTGGACTGAGCAAATAAATACGTAAATAATGTGATAAACACAATGAAACATTTTCAAACATTTTGTGTATACAGTAAGTGTTTAAATTTTCATTTATTCATTTAGCAACTTGCAAACGTACTTACAAAAAGTGACTTACAACGTTTTTCTTTTTAAGAATATGAAGTTAGTGTGTTAGTAGGAATGTGTTCGGTGTTCACAAAAATGATGTCTTTAGCTGTTAAAAGAGGTTTTAGGCAGGTGATTACACCAGCGGGGAACATTGAACCATTATACAACAATAAGACAACATAACCACTCAATCACCTCATCATGTTTATGGAGATAG
The DNA here is from genome assembly GCF_025860055.1 of Xyrauchen texanus. Taxonomy (NCBI): domain Eukaryota; kingdom Metazoa; phylum Chordata; class Actinopteri; order Cypriniformes; family Catostomidae; genus Xyrauchen; species Xyrauchen texanus. Next base: position 3,138,017 of record NC_068277.1, on the reverse strand, counting down.
ACTGCTGATCCATTGTGGTCTTTACATGTGGTTTCAAATCCAGTCTCTGATTTGGTGTGTTTCAAGATGCCCAAAACAACTACTGTATGAAACAGTCCACAAGTCCCTCAGTTATGATCAATTCATTAAAGTTATTGTCAAAGTGTTTGTTGAATACTCAGAGGACACGTTCAACTTTTATTAAACGTGTTTACATAAAAATAACAACAAATTCACTCGCAGCTTTTTCCGGTGACTGATGCTCGCCGTGGATTTGATGTGATTGCGCTAAACTAAACGTTTCCACGTCGCGTGTTTTTGTCTTCAAATAAAGCACAGTAGTCCTGCTCAGTGTTCACAATGTTTTTACTCCATCAAACTATTGAATCACTCCAGTTTTGCTCTAAATGTGAGAGGAGAAAACACAAGCGCGAGCGGCTCTCGGAGACACACCAGCACTGAGTCGAGCGGGTTGAGTCTATATGGTTCTCATGTGTGTTTCAAGAGCGCAGCGCCGCTCAGCAGCTGTTCATTACTGAACTCAGACAGTGTTTGTGTGTGAGGTTACAGATCCGATCAGAGAGATGGCAGAAACCGCTCCAGCTGTCAAAGCGCCCAAGAAGAAACCTGCAGCTAAACCCAAGAAAACGGGCCCAAGCGTCGGTGATCTCATCGTCAAAGCTGTGTCCGCATCCAAGGAGAGGAGCGGCGTGTCTCTCGCCGCCCTGAAGAAAGCTCTCGCCGCCGGTGGATACGATGTGGAGAAGAAGAACTCCCGCGTCAAACTCGCCATCAAGAGTCTGGTGACTAAAGGGACTCTGATCCAGACCAAAGGAACCGGCGCCTCCGGCTCATTCAAGATCAACAAGAATCAAGCCGAGAGCAAGAAGAAACCCGTCAAGAAAGCCGCTCCTAAAGTCAAGAAACCCGCTGCTGCCAAGAAGCCCAAGAGTGCCGCGACAAAGAAACCCGCCGCTAAGAAATCCCCCAAGAAGGTGAAGAAACCCGCAGCCGCTAAGAAAGCACCGAAGAGCCCCAAGAAGGCAAAGAAGTCAGCAGCCCCCAAGAAAACAGCCAAGAGTCCCAAAAAGACCAAAGCTGCCAAACCCAAAACGGCAAAGCCTAAAGCAGCCAAACCTAAAAAGGCAGCACCCAAAAAGAAGTAAACAGACTCATTACAGAGTTTCTGCCCCAAAACGGCTCTTTTAAGAGCCACACACTGATTCATATAAAAGAGCAAATCTTTGTTTTTCATCAATATTATCCTGCATTGTTGTCCTGAGGATAGTCCATCACTTCTCTGTTTATATTTATATTATACTAAAAACAGAAGTTTAAAATTAAGTGTGATTAATTGACAATATTTTATTCAAATAATTCAGTTATGATGAATCGATTATGCCTTTTAAGTCTTTATACCAATGAAGTATAACTAACATATACTTACATCTGTGTCCTTCATATCACATATTATATTATTGTTGAACTTTCTAATATTAATCAACAAATTATCTCTCAATATTACACTAAATTTGTTACATTTGCACTAAATGTATCAGAATAATAATTATAATAATAATCATTTCTAGACTCCCGACTAAACAAATTCAGTTCAATTCTCTGTCCGTTTTTTCTTCATCTTTTTTTCATCGTGTTTCTTAATTTCTTTATAAAATAATAATTTAATTGTTTAAACTTGAAAGACATTTGTATACAAAACTCATGGGCTTTTTTCCCTCAAACTCTACTTCAGTTTCATTTAATACAAATGTATAATAATAATAATTATACAGCAGTTGTTTTTGTCCTTTACATTCTTCTTCTTTTATTTTAATGGTGGGCTTGTATCATGAGCACATGCCGTTCAGTTTAATGCATCATTTTATTTGCCTTTCTCTTAATCCCTTAAATAAAGTATAGATCCATCATGACCCAGGGGTCAGCTGGTGCTGTGTGTTCAGCTCCTCCAGCTTCCACACTGAGTCCCTCTGGATCCAGACTGATGCATTTCATTACAAATCTGTTCTTTGATGTATTTAAATTCAATCACTCAAACCTGTACTAACTCTAATATCCTCTTCATTTTTAAAGCCTTCTTCACTAACTCCCTTTATGTGCTGGTACCCAACAGAATCCGACTCTCCCTCCTTTCCTTTGAATACGATACACGAGCATGATACTTCATTTATAAAATCTTCTCTGGATGATCTTCGTGTAGCTAATGATGTTAATACTGACGCTGAACCAGAACATATAACTACTCTGTCAGGTCTTGTTTCCACTACCCAAGTTAAACCTATTATGATGGCGGTATCTCTATAGAAGATAAATTAGCTGTTAATCTTTTTGACAACACTTACTACTGGAATATACACTCCTATTCCTGTAATGCTGTGGTTGGATATTTTGATCCATCTGTATAAAAATCTTCCCTAAACATGTTTTTTACATTAGATGTTATCATGCCCATTTCCACCCAATCCTTCATCTTTTCTAATATCTCAGATCAACCTCAGGAAAAGTCCATCACCTCTCCCCATACAGGAGACATATTACACTCAGTCTCTGCAGTCAGGTCTTTTCTGTTAAGGGGCTTATGCTCCATCCAAATCCCCTTTCTTGTTGTTTACATATTCCCAACAGTTAATTAATACCTCATGTAATTTCCAACATAACTCTTCATATATTTGCAGTATATCAGTGATCATTTTCCTCTATGCAAATTCAGTGGCATTTCATTTGCCTCAACCAGTAGAGCATTAATTTGTGTTGATTTTACTGCTCCTAAAGCGTATCCTAAGAGCTCTACACTGTATTTATCCAGTCGCTTTAATAATGTTATTGATGCGGTACAATATATCAATCATATATCTAATCATATCTTGATATATCATGGAGAATCCTATTCTTTCTGCTCCCCACTCTTTGCCAGCTAATGCCCTCATCACATTTAAGGACTTTCTACATTTATTATCCATTTCATCTGTTTTTTCCATGTCTGTTATGAAACCAGACACCTTGACGTTTTAATGTTTTCCCTCGTTCCAAAGCTTTATCCTATAATATTAATCCATAATATTCTGGGATTTCTCTTTTGCGAGTATTGAACATCTTGTTGACATTTTAAATCTGCAGTCTATAGTCTACTGTTCACAACAATATATCCCCAGTTTTAGCATCTCTTCATTGGCTTCAGTCAAATTTAGGATTCAATTTAAGATTTTATTATTTACTTTTAAGGGTTTGCTTGGCTCCTCCCTATATTACGGATCTCCTTCAGCAACACACTTCTAGACTACTAAGGTCTTCGCAGAGTTTATTTTAACAATCCTCAAGTCCCGTCTTAAGTCAAAGGGAGGTCGGTCCTTTTCAGTGTTATAGCCTTCCACTACATATCAGGTCTTGTACATCAGTTGATGTTTTTAAATCTTATTTGAAGTCTCACCTTTTTTCACTTGCATTTAACTGTGCTTAATGTGGGTTGCTTATTTTATGTGTTTTTATATTTTCTATATTATGTATTTATATGGTCTGTTTATGCTATAATGTGAAGCACTTTGGTCAACATGTGTTGTTTTAAATGTGCTATAGAAATAAAATTGATTGATTGATTGATTTATTAATACTCTTCAAACTTTTTAATGGCTGCCTGCATGCAAGAGATGACCTGCGAGATGTTTCGACCCCTCTTCCATATGGTGCCATCATCTGCACATAATGCACATCCCATACCAGGGCCTACATTAATCATAACATTAAAAAGTAGAGGACTGATTACACTTCCCTGTGGTATACCATTTACTGCATTAAATACAGATGACTGACTTGAACCCACCTTAACTACAAATGTTCTTTCAAATAAAAATTGTAACAACCAATTATACATTTTACCTGCTATTCCCATTTTATCAGCTTGTATTAGCAATCCTTCTCTCCATACTGTATCATATGCCTTTTTAATATAAAAATACACCACAGCCATGATTTCTTTCATACTCGTTGTTTTTTCTATATCAATACATATTTTAACTAAAGCATCTATTGTCGATCATCAACTCCTGAACCTACATTGCTATTTACTATATTTTTTCCCATTAATTTACATTGTTTTGAGGTTAACGCTATTGGACAATAAATTCCAGGTAAATTTGGATCTTTGCCTGGCTTTACAATCAGTATTACTACTCCCTGTTTCCATGTTTTGGGAATTACTTCTTCTTTCCAGATCTTATTATACAATTTAAGTGTCAAATGTAATGCCTTATCTGATAAATGCTTGAACATTATATAACTTAAATTATCCTGTCCGGGTGCAATATTATCACAGCTTTGCAATTAAACTCTCAAGTCTGTAAATGTCTTTTACAATCTTTTTAATACTTTTAAAAGAGTTGAATCTCACTCTTGAACACATTCATCGTCAGAGAGAGGGGGCGTGGTTTGGAGTTTGGAGGGAAGAGCAGTGATTGGTTAGAATGTTTTCCAGACTCTAGCCAATAGGAGTCTGACACACTCTTATAAATACTGTAATCGGGAACTCGACTACCCAGTATTTCTCTGTAATATTACACTATTTACTACAGATTGAAAATGAGCGGAAGAGGTAAAACCGGAGGCAAAGCGCGAGCAAAGGCTAAAACTCGTTCCTCCAGGGCAGGACTGCAGTTCCCCGTCGGTCGTGTTCACAGGCTGCTCCGCAAAGGAAACTACGCACAGCGCGTTGGTGCCGGTGCTCCTGTTTATCTGGCCGCTGTGCTCGAGTATCTCACCGCTGAAATCCTGGAGTTGGCTGGAAACGCCGCTCGGGACAACAAGAAGACTCGTATCATTCCCCGTCACCTGCAGCTGGCAGTGCGGAACGACGAGGAGTTGAACAAACTCTTGGGTGGAGTGACCATCGCTCAGGGTGGTGTGCTGCCCAACATCCAGGCTGTGCTGCTGCCCAAGAAGACCGAGAAACCCGCCAAGAAGTAAACGGACTAAAGTCTGATTCACTGAAACACAAAGGCTCTTTTAAGAGCCGCCCAATTTAACTATAAGAGAGTGATGA
>NC_068277.1:3100408-3132488 GCF_025860055.1 Xyrauchen texanus | reverse complement strand
TTTACTTAAAAGTAAGACGTTATAGATTAAAATAAGTTTCCCAACGCTTCACAAAGAATCAAGTCTATAATTTGTTTCTTGGGGAAAACATCACTGTGATTCACAAACACAAAGGCCACCCACTTGCCCTTTTTAATTTATTTTTTATTTGTCTTAATATGGAAAGGATAGCAAAATATGCAATAAATTATTTAATAAGGTGACAAAATGCATGCCAACACAAATGATAAAACATTAAAGTTGTCTTCGTTTTTGAACACTGCAGCAATTTATTACAGGTAATACAGTACGATATCGGTGAATGAGACCCATTAAATATTTTCTTTGCTTCAATAGTAAAGGAAAACAAAAATCCACATTTTTTAATTTAGTGTTCAAATTTAATAGTTCAAATATAAATACTTATGTGGACATTGATCTGAAACTAATTCTCATTTAAATTATATATATTTTTTAATTAATAAATTCGAGTGAATCTGATCTTTGGCATGTCAGCTGTGAACTGTGAGAAGGACAAATACGTGACGTGCTTTAGGCTCCTCCTTCAGTGCTGTGTTTCTACTAGGTCCTGTAGACTACTTTAAAGTCCTATCCAGCAACTTCATTCTTCACATTCTGTGTATACTCGACATCATGTCTGGAAGAGGTAAAGGCGGAAAAGGACTCGGGAAAGGAGGCGCCAAACGTCACCGCAAAGTGTTGCGTGATAACATCCAGGGAATCACCAAACCCGCAATCCGTCGTCTCGCTCGCCGTGGCGGTGTCAAGCGTATCTCCGGTCTGATCTACGAGGAGACTCGCGGTGTGTTGAAGGTGTTTCTGGAGAACGTTATCCGTGATGCTGTCACCTACACTGAACACGCCAAGAGAAAGACCGTCACTGCCATGGACGTTGTGTACGCGCTGAAACGACAGGGACGAACTCTGTACGGATTCGGAGGATAAACGACTTTATTCAGGAGAAATCAGACCAACCCAACGGCTCTTTTAAGAGCCACCCACAATCTCATATAAAGAGCTGATGTCTTTTACTTCACTGATGTTTAATTTTGAATCACTTGTACTTTGAAAGAGTTTAACTTCTGCAAGATTGTAAACTTTTACTCCGAACAAACATGAAATATTAAAAATGTGTTTTGTTATATAATTTAATATTACTTTGCTGTTATACAAACGTGTTTTCACATTATCGTAAACTCGCACATAATATTGTTTAAGTGTGTCCGTGATTATTGAGTCCAGGATGAGGCTAAAGTGCCCACAGGTTGTAATTTATGAGTATGTACATATTAAGCACACATTAGTCGTTATCCCCATGTAGAGTGTCCATAACGATCATAATCTTTAATAATCAACAGTAAAAATACAACACCAAATGTATTAATACCCCTTTTTAAAGCAAAGTTATCCATCTGCAGATTGTTACAGGAATGTTTCTCTGCCTTCATAGTTTAAATCTGTTGAAGCTCATGGTTCATAATGTTGACAAATTATACAACTGCATAATTTGCCAAAATTAACCATTTTTTGACTAGATTATATAGTAAATGTGAACTAATTTATATGGGGGGCATGTGTAGCATGTCTGGATCGGACACTCTCTCACACAAAGACCACACACCCACTTGATGAGATCTAGTGCTCCTGTTTAATCTGTAAAGGTGAAAGATCAACAGGGCATCAGCTTTTCTCTCTCTTCCAACACACTGAGCATAAGATGCTAATTAGTTAGCGCTATGATGAATTTCATAAAAATCGAATTACAATTAAACACACATCACCGCTAACACGATCAAATGCTGCCATCACTTAAATCACACTTATTGAGCAATCAGTATATATTTAGACAATAACCATCATCTTACCAGAGATTCACGGAGAAAAGCAACAGTGCACACATATTCTCATCAGCCTCGCACATAAATAGACTGAGGCTATCCCATGTCGCACCCCATGACACTCCCTCCCCAAACAAACACCCGAAGTAAAGTTTTGCCACAATAACATTATTTTCTTTTAACGTATGAACTATAACAGGAACAAAATTTCGTGAAGTTCAATACATTTTTCTAATAACAAGACATAACTGAAATTGAACATTAATTCCGACAATATATTTGAAAATAATACAAATAAAAAAACAAAAACACAAAAGTCAATACAATTAATGAATAAATTACACCAGTTACACATGCACATCAACAAGTTTTAAAGTTGTTAATAAAAACGATTAGCTTTGAGTTGATATTGTAACAGTACCTCTTCAGAATAAATCCAGAAGAACCAAATATAAACATGTAGTACACACACACTGACAGCTGAGAGATTTCTTCACAAGGCCCATCTCTGTCCCCACAAAGTGACAGTCAAATATAAAAGTATAAAATGTTAATTAAAATAATATCTTAATTATCAAAATGTCTCTCAAGAGAGCTGCTGTCATGTCGTATCATCATATGTTTTGCTCTTGTTCTTTCCTTCTACTCTTATGGACTCTCCGGACTCTCGCCGCCTCTTGCGACTGGAACGAGCCTGCCTTGCTCGCCCGATTTCTGGAGGGTCTCTGCGCGGAGGTCAAGGACGAGATTCTCTCCCGTGAGGTTCCCACTCGAGTGGATTCCGTGATTGAACTCGCCATCCGCATCGAGAAAAGAATCGACCTTCACCGCCGGACCCGTAAGGCTGATTCTGCTTCTCTCTCAGCCCCTTTTTTCACTGCGCTACCATCCTCCTCCTTCGCCGCGCCGTCAGAGCCCATGCAGTTAGGGGGCATCCGCATCTCGGCTACAGAGAAGGAGCGAAGAATTAACCATCGCCTCTGTGATTGGAGAGTGACTGGTGAGCGCAACGACCCTGGCCTCTCCTTCAAGGTCCTGTTCCACATTCCCTGTCCACCTCCGTTGGATTTGTCTAGACAGTTCATCGTCGAGGTAGATGCGTCCGAAGTACTTTTGGTGGCCCACTCGAGAGCGTGATACGCGGCGTTTCATAGCAGCTTGCTCCATCTGCGCTCAGACTAAGTCCGGTAACTCCCCCCGGCGGGTCTCCTGAGACCACTTCCCATCCCCTCGCGACCATGGTCCCATATTTCCCTAGACTTCATCACTGGTCTTCCTTCGTCGGCTGGTAAGACTGTTATTCTCACGGTTATTGATTGTTTCTCCAAGGCGGCCCATTTCATTCCCCTCGCTAAACTCCCCTCCGCCAAGGAGACGGCACAGATTGTTGTCGAAAATGTTTTTCGCATTCACGGTCTCCCGTCCGACATCGTCTCAGACAGAGGTCCGCAGTTCACGTCTCTATTTTGGAGAGAGTTTTGTCGCTTGATTGGGGCGTCCGTCAGTCTCTCGTCCGGCTTCCACCCTCAGTCTAACGGTCAAGCCGAATGGGCCAATCAGACTGTTGGCCGCATTCTGCGCAGCCTCTCCTTCCGCAACCCCGCGTCCTGGGCTGAGCACCTCCCCTGGGCCGAATACGCCCATAACTCCCTTCCGTCGTCCGCTACTAGTCTGTCCCCCTTTCAGTGTTGCCTTGGTTATCAACCTCCGCTGTTCACGTCGCAACTCGCCGACTCCAGCGTCCCCTCCGCTCAAGATTTCGTCCAACGTTGCGAACGCACTTGGCGGAGTGTTAGTTCAGCCCTGCGCCGTTTTAGAGCCCAGACAGTTAAGGCTGCTAATAAGCGTAGATCCAAGAGTCCCAGATACTGCCGCGGTCAAAGGGTGTGGCTCTCCACCCTCAACCTTCCCCTTAGGTCCGCCCCTCGTAAACTGACCCCACGCTTCATCGGCCCGTTCCGAATTTCTCAGGTCATTAACCCCGTTGCGGTACGACTTCTCCCCCGCTATCTTCGCCGTGTTCACCCGGTTTTCCACGTCTCCTGTGTCAAGCCAGCTGCCCGCACTCCCACTCGTCTCTCTTCCCCCCCGTTCACGTTGAGGGCGTCCCCATCTACAGGGTCCGCAAGATTCTAGACATGCGTCCCCGGGGCCGTGGTCATCAGTTTCTGGTCGATTGGGAGGGATACGGTCCCGAGGAGAGAAGTTGGGTTTCCTCTCGGGACGTTCTGGACCGTTTGCTGATTGATGATTTCCTCTGGAACCGCCAGGTTTCCTCCTCGAGAGCGCCAGGAGATGCTCGCTGGGGGGGGGGTACTGTCATGTCGTATCATCATATGTTTTGCTCTTGTTCTTTCCTTCTACTCTTATGCCATCTATTGGCTCTCTTTTGTTACTTCTCTCCTTTTCCCTCGCTCCCCAGCTGTCTCTCGTCTCCCCTTAATTCTTTGTCAATTTCCTTCCCACCTGATTCCGTTTTCCCCGCTGATTAGCGCTCTACTTCTTTCCCTGCTTTCTCTGCCTTCATTGTCTGAGTCTCACTTGAGAACGCTACACGCTGTTACTATCCACAGTCAGAATTGTCGCTGTCCAGTCCTGTCCCGTATTTGTTTCCGCTCCTCTGCACCCCTCTCTCTGTTAACAACCTGGATTTGTGTTCTATTCAGTTCGCCCCTCACTGCTAGAGGTCTGGTTGTTAATGTTTACCTTTCGCCTCTCAAGGAGAAGACTTTGTGTTCTGTTGTGATCTAATTACGAACTTTCATTAAAGACTGCTTTTTGTTATATCGCTTTTGGGTCCTCACTTACCGCACAACAGCTGCTCTTTTGACGTCCGCAGTAAGATGTCGTGTTGGCCAGCCTTTTTCTTTTACGTTTGCCACATTTTCAATCGATGATGTGCATAAAGCCCTAATGTCATTGGACATCAAAAAGCCTGCCGGCTCAGATTGTTTAGAGCCATATTTTTTAAAAATTGCTGCAGATTTTATTGCTAAACCGCTCACGTATATTTTTTATTTGTCCTTGGTTCAGAATGTAATGCCATCAATTTGGAAATCTGCTTATGTCCTCCCCTTGTTAAAGGGAGGAGATCCTACCTTGCTAAACAACTAAAGGCCTATCTCCAACTTGTCTGTGCTGTCAAAAGTCTTAGAGTGACTAGTAAGTGAACAACTGAAAGAATTCCTGAGTGTTTATAATATCCTATCAGAGCTTCAGTCGGGTTTCCGAAAGGAACATAGTACCATCTCTGCTTCATTGAAGGTGGTGAATGACATCATTGAGGCACTGGAAAGCAAAAAGATGTGTGCAGCTCTTTTCATCGATCTTTCTAAAGCTTTTGATACGGTGAACCATTGTATTTTAAAACAGAGACTGCTCAACATTGGTCTTTCTGAGAAGGCAGTTGGCTGGTTTGAAAATTAGCTCTCAGATAGGACTCAGTGCGTCACTTTTGACGGTATTTCTTCAGGTTTCTTACAAGTTGTATCAGGGGTTCCTCAGGGTTCGGTGCTGGGCCCACTTTTATTTACCATTTATGTAAATGATCTTGGTTCAAATGTCCATAATGCTCTGTTTCATATTTATGCTGACGACACAATTATTTACAGTTGTGGAGAAACCCTTCACCAGACTTTTCAGTACCTGCAGGATGCCTTTGATGTTGTACAATCTTGGCTTTTTGACTCAAAGCTTGTGTTGAATGCAAATAAAACAAAGACGGTCTTGTTCTCAAATAATAGGAACTCCACAGCTATCCCTCCAAACATTGTAACCCTGCAGGGAAATCTAATAGAGCATGTGGCAGAGTATAAATACTTAGGGCTTTTACTTGATGAACATTTGACTTTTAAGGCTCATATCCAAAATTTAGCCCAGAAACTAAGGTTAAAGCTTGGGTTCTATTTTAGGAATAGGGCCTGCTTTTATCTTGTAACAAGGAAGAAATTGGTCGAGGCTACCTTTCGGTCTCTTATGGATTATGGTGATTTTTTTTATATATGCACGCCCTGAATAAATATTTGCACCAACTGGATTCAGTTTATCATGGCGCACTGAGATTCATTACAGGGTGCAAACCCTTTACACATTGTTGCACTCTGTATGATCTGGTCCAGTGACCTTCCCTTGCTAAGCGCAGGCTAACCCGGTGGCGATTGTTTATATATAAATCCATTATTGGGACATTGCCCCCTTATTTATGTAGGCTTATGTCCTTCAAGCCCAGCATTTGCTCTCCGCGGTCTAATGATAATCTCCACATGATTGTGCCTAGGGCTCGAACAGAGTTAGGGAAGCAAGCATTTAGAATTTCTGCTCCATCAGCGTGGAACCTATTACAGAATGACTTAAAACTTGATAACTTGGTCTCCTTTGGTCACTTTAAGAGGCTAGTAAAGTATCGGGAAGCAGGCACAATGGGCACCTGTCCCTGCTTCCCAAATTAGGATAAGTCTATTGTATTGTAATTTGTTACATTGTATCTCTAACTGTTGTAAGGCCATTGTTTTTTTGTTTTTTTTTAAGCGTGGCTGTTTAACTGTATTGTTAATGTATTATGTTTTGCATGTTTATTGTATATTTTGTATTTTATGTGAAACTTTTATTGCGGCCTTCTTGGCCAGGGCTCCTTTGTAAAAGAGACTTGTTCTCAAAGGATTTCCCTGGTTAAATAAATAAATAAAATATTAGTTATTAGTACTTGTTTTTTTAATAGGTTGGACTTCGGGATGCTTCGCCTGTGGTGGTAACACACAGCAAGTGCTCGTGTGTGGCAGGCACTGCTTTGTGCAACCATACTGTTGCTTTACTTTTTCAAACTGCTCACTACTCTCAGCTTAATATGGCAGTTGTACCCCCTGTGCTTAGCTGCACAGAAATAGAGCAATGCTGGCATAAACCACGGACATTGGTAATCATTGAACAGTATGTTCAGACAGTATGTTCACAGAATAGTTGAGGGAAAGAAAACACCACTGCCTTATCGAAAATCTCAATTGTGGAAGGGTTTTGTTTTTAATTTTAAGCTATTTCCTCCATGATGACTTTTATTTGTCTGTAGGGTGTAAAACCAGGACCCATCAATTCCATGGTCATCACAAAACCTGTACCAAATCGCACAGAACCAGGTGGAGTGAGGTAAGTTCAGCTGTGGCATTTTGAAATTTTTGTTTCATGTACAGGATATAAAAATGCTAGTGGCCATATTTTTAAAACACATATGTTTTAAACATGTCCATAACAGACATTCAAAATAATCCACACTATTACAGAAGATAGAAAAGCAAAGATTATGTATATAAAATTTACATTATCAACATTAATTCTCATGTTAAACATATCTTTACAGAAGTGGACTCTACAGAGGGATGGTGGGCCCTTTACCAGATCCTTGCATGTTCAGATTTGTGGAGGCATATGCAGACTTCAGCCTTGTGGACAAGCCACTTGCTACCACCATGAACATGACAGCTGAAAAGCCACTTGTAGAAAGTGCATTTGGGTTGGTCCAGGAAGGAAGTGCATTATCTTTACACAGTCCTTACACTTACAGAGTCTGAACATGACATTAGATATGGCTCAGAAAATTGAAGCGGCAAACATGTGACCAAAGCTCTTGTCCTGAGCGGCATGACCTTCGCAAACCAAGGGTAACAGCCTCCAGATTTCGGGAGATGTGCCATGTCAGAGGCCTGAGTTCTGCAGAGTCCCTCGCCGAACGCATCATCAGGGGATGCAGGCAGACAGCAGAAATGAGAAGAGGTGCAGAAATGGAGTCAGAGGTAACAGTTGAGTACAGCAAGTTGAGAAATGTTAACTACTCACCTTGTGGTTTAATCGTTCATCCTGATGCCCCCTGGATTGGTGCGTCCCCTGATGGTGTAGTGTTCGATCCCACTGAACACTCTCAATTTGGGCTTGTTGAAGTTAAATGTTGAAGTTAAATGCCCTAATATCAAAAAGTTTGTTGACTGCAAATATTTGCAAATGGAGTATGGGGCAATTTCTCTAAAAAAAAACATGCATACTATTGGCAAGTGCAGGGACAACTACTGGTCTCCGGAATGCATTGGTGTGACTTTGTGGTGTGGGCTCAGGAAGATTATTTTGTGCAGCGCATCTACAGTGACACAGCCATGTATAAAGTTATTAGAGAGAAGATTGATTATTTTTACTTCTACACATACATGCATAAATACTTGTCAATGAAACATTAATTTTGTTGAAAAAAATTCCAGTGAAACCGTACTGATAAAAATGTGTTTATTGTAAATAAATGTACAGTACAAAGTGATCTTTATGAAATTGTTACTTTTTAAAATTACTTTTTACAAATATTTATTCAGAGGTCTTGCCTAAATTAAACTAAATAAAATCACAACAATTTAGATTATACAGAGTTATATAATAAATGTTATAAATAAAAGATTGTCAAGAATAAAGTCAATTATTAACAACTAGCCTATGTTTTATTTACTGAAGAGTAGAAATGGCAGGACATTATTTGACCCATGTCTTAACTAATGCCTTGTTCTGATAATTTGACAACAGGCATGCAACTGTAAAGAGCTGATTGATGTTTACAGTATGGGAAAGCAGGATGACACCATCAAACAGTTTATTTTGTTTGATCCTCCTGATGACCCGTTCCACATGCACTCGCAGCCGTGCTGTGGCCTGTGTTTCCTTCACCTGATGTGCTGGCATCTGCTTTGTCTTGGTCAGGAATGGTGGACAGTACACTTTACATTTGACACAGTCAATGATTAGGAAACCTTTGTCTAACTTTGTCAAATAACCTTTGTCAAATAACTGCAACGTCTTCAGTTGTTTGGCTATTCCAGACTGTTTAAAGATCTCCTTGTCACTCATTGACCCAGCATAAAGCTGAGAGGTGACTGCACCATGTGGCGCTATCCCAATGAGGCCTTTCATTGTGCAGTGAGATTTGTAGTTTGAGTACATTTCACTCTGGAGTAGTGGGGAGGATGGTGTCTGACATCTGAGTTCAGTGCAATCGAGTATCACCTGTGTGTCTGGGAAAGCACTGAACTCTTCAGGGAGGTTAGCTTTGACTTGAGCTGGTGAAAGCCACACACACACTGATCCTAACAGTGAGTAGAGGTAGTTTGTCCATGTTGAAATTATTCTGCTCACCGTGGATGGGTGCACATGGAAACGGTGTCCCAAGTCTCTCTCCTTCAAACCCACCGACAGATAGATGAGGAAAAGAAAAAACTCATCAATTGGCTGCAGCTGCTGTCTCTGGAAAGATAAAAACATGGATGAAAGGTAAGTTTGTATTATGTTATCACTTAGGAAATACAGAAAAAAATCATACTGTAGCCATTTTGAGATTACTAATGCACAATTAACTGTAATTCTTACTGTGTATAAGAGAATAACCTACCACTGATGGCCGTGCATGTGTAATTTCTTCATTTTTCCTAGCAGCAGCTTTGAACCTAGACACACAAATTATTTTGTGGATGGAAGGTTCGATTAGACACCAAAAGGACATCAGGTGACGGTAGCTGGGGAACCTGTTTGAAGATATAGCATAAGCACAGCTTCAAGTATTATGTATACTTATACATGTGTGTGTGTGCACATAAACATGTTTATTTGTGTATATATTTACATAGTGTACATTAACATTTTAGGTGAGTATATATATATATATGATATACTCACCTAAAATGTTAATGTGAATAACATAAATATATAATCACCTAACTTGTTAATGTGCATTTTATATACATCACTGATTCTTGAGACATGGGACAAAACAGGGTGCAATATTTAAAAAATAAAACTTTGTGCTCAGACAAATTAAACTACATGTATGTATTTAACATGTACTAAGCTACTGAGCTACGCTTTGATACAACCTCCCAACTTTTCTATTTTTTATCAAAATGTGCTTTTTCTTTGCCATCACTTATTTTGTGTCAACAAATTAATTTATACTCACATTATGCTAGACCTTTAAGAAGTATAGAAAACATTAATTTTCACCAAGGCTGACAGAGGCCACAAAAAAGTTTCTATCAATATGTATATATCTATATTTTATATAGATATCCATCTGTGTTTTTAATTGGGCTGTTTAATAGAATTTTAACTTTAACTTAAACAGCAGTCAAGATGTTTTTAAGATTTGAAAACACATTCTCATGTTAGAAGACAGATTACATTTTCACATATGACCAACAATTCCTCAACAAATCTGAAATATCATAATGAAATATTATCAAAATATTCATCTGACGGAGGTGACATAGACCTGACAGAGTTGACGCATATATGACGGTGGTGACTGAAAACCTGAATTTGTAGTTATTTTAACTATCAAATACATTGAATCAATCAATTACTGCATTAAAACAAACACAACAGTTAGTATGTTATTGTTTATAAACCTTTTAATCAAGATTCACATTTAAGTATTTTGATATTTATCACTGGAACACAAATGATCTATAGATATTTTATCTCATCTCAGATCTGTATGTCTGCAGTGCATCTGCTATGGTAACAAAGTAACTTAAAACAGTTGTATAAAAATAATAAAACACTTAAGTGTCAATTTCAATTCAATATAAATTGAATCTCATTTCAGGATCCTAACAATTGATCCAAAAATGATCAGAACACAAACTACACTCACCTAAAGGATTATTAGGAACACCTGTTCAATTTCTCATTAATGCAATTATCTAATCAACCAATCACATGGCAGTTGCTTCAATGCATTTAGGGGTGTGGTCCTGGTCAAGACAATCTCCTGAACTCCAAACTGAATGTCAGAATGGGAAATAAAGGTGATTTAAGCAATTTTGAGCGTGGCATGGTTGTTGGTGCCAGACGGGCCGGTCTGAGTATTTCACAATCTGCTCAGTTACTGGGATTTTCACGCACAACCATTTCTAGGGTTTACAAAGAATGGTGTGAAAAGGGAAAAACATCCAGTATGCGGCAGTCCTGTGGGCGAAAATGCCTTGTTGATGCTAGAGGTCAGAGGAGAATGGGCCGACTGATTCAAGCTGATAGAAGAGCAACTTTGCCTGAAATAACCACTCGTTACAACCGAGGTATGCAGCAAAGCATTTGTGAAGCCACAACACGCACAACCTTGAGGCGGATGGGCTACAACAGCAGAAGACCCCACCGGGTACCACTCATGGGTTGAATGAGTTCATCATAGCGCATCATTTCTTCATCTTTGACATTGGAGTTGGATGTTGGTTAGACATGGTGACCCCACCATGTCATAGAATGTTTTCCCACTTGCAATATCATTCCCTTGCAGAAGGAGACTATCTGCAGTTCTTTTGACTGTCCCTCCAATGCCCTCTGGTGCTCCTTTGCCATGAGAAGTTGCAAAGAAGTTCCAAGTTGCTCTTTGGAAACCGAATCTTAAAGGGACATCACATAGAAGACAGACATTTTTCTTGTTTTTATATTGTTTGCTAGGGCCATCAGACCAAAAGTGGATGATGTGGGCACCAGGAAACTTGTCTCTTATTGTTTTGAGGACAGGATCCATGCATGCCCAAATGGAGGCAGCATCCTGAAGCTTGGATTCCGACACAAAAAGCCAGCCTTTTCATCTTTTGTGTAGTACATGCCAGTGACAAAAATGGCATGACTACTTCAGGGCTATCTTTGCATTTCCATGCTTATGTGAAGTCAACATTCATGATTATACTGTTTTCGTCACAGTTGTCTATCATCTTCCTGTATTCTCTGGACTGATTTTTAACCAAACACACATGTGTTGTTGTCTCATTGTGCAACAGGTGTTCATACAGCTGTATGAGTTCTGCTATGGTCCCAGAATGCTTCACAAGTGTAGTGTTGTAGTGAGTGTGTTGACATTTCTACCACGCATCATTTTCTCTGTGGTGGTTCTTGGCGATTCACATGGTGTGCTCTTGTGTGTTGTTTTCTGTTTTATGCGCCATATCTGCTTTCTTAATTTGTGGTTCTCTTTTTGGGCCTTTCTGAATTTGGTCTTTGTTATTTTAAGTTCTCTAGAATGTACAGTATCTGCCTTGATTTTACTTTATCTTTTCCCTGCAGCAGCCTGCCTGCTCATCTGTGGTGTCTCATTCAAGTAATTTGATGGCCTATCTGAGGGTTTTTCCAATGGTTGAGTGTCTGTCTTTGCATTCTTGATTTTCTCTGGCTATGCGTCCACTTCTTTCTCCTTTTCCTCTGTTCTATTTCACTGAAATCCTTGATTTGCTTTATTTTTCCTTCCTCAACTGTCTGTTTCCACATTTGTCTCTCCTGTCTTAGATATCCTTCTTTTAATTCTGGCTGTGTACTGATTTTCTCCCTTTGCTTTTTTTGAGACTCTCTGTTCCTCCCTCTACGCTCCACCAATGAGAGATGCTGCCTAGCCATGCTTGACTGAAACACACAACAGCACTCTGAATATCTTTAATCATATTTGCCTATACTATGCTAGATGGGGAGTGTGTCTATGTTCCCTCAGCCTTATGTTCCCTCAGCCCTAACTCAGCTAGAGTTGATGACTATCAATCCAAAAAAGCAATATATGCTGTCATATCTAGTATTTATACATTATTAGAAAAACTAAACACTATTTCTATATTTCATATAATTCAAATTTACTTGATAACCACAAAAACATGACGACTTCACATTGAATGTCAACTCCGTTATTGGCCCGTCACCACCGTCAGACAGAATATCTGATGGAGTTGACATCTGACGGTGTTGACACATTAGGCATTTCTTTCACAAAACAAATGGAGTTCATGTAGTAGCCATTTTGTTTTTTCTGTTGATGCTAGATGCTAATAGAACCAACTTCAGGAGATTAAAATGATCTAAACATTTCAAATGATTTCCTCAGAAACTGGAAGAGGGTGTTGACATATCATGGTTGTGACACAGGAAATATTAACATTAAGATTTAATATATTCTAAAACTATAAAAGTTACCAGAGCCTGTCTGACATTGATGCACTCTGCAGTGGTGGGAGGTGGCAAGGGGTCTTTCAGAGTGACAGCATCCCCTGATATTGCTGATTTTTTTTTTACATTTTAATGAATGTCTGACGGTGTTGACAAAAAGTGGGGACACAATTTTGAAACCTCATGAAACATGCATGTGCTGTTGAAAAACAACCTTGCTCTGATATGAGATATTATTATAGTAAGAGTTGCTTTTGATTGAACAAGCTCTTTTTAATAATTAAAAACAAATTTGTATCCATTTTATTGCATATGAATGATTGAACCCTTCTCTGTGGACACACTGTTTTAGATGTAGTGAGAAGACAATAAGTTCCATAAATTTGATATAATAATCATTAAATGAAATTGATGGGGCAAATTGTGTTAAATACATTCTATTATTAATCCCTCATAACATCTACAATTAAAAATATTTTCATTTTTAAACCTAATAGCAGTTACAATTGCAGGACGTGTTTTGTCCCAAGTCTCAAGAATCAGTGACATGCATATAATGGGTTTTATCTATAGCAAACAAAAGACTTAACGTTAACTTACCTTGTGTAAAATCTAATGTCCTCGTCCTAGCCAGCAAACCTCTGCAATCCAAAATCGTGCTGAATCTTTAACTCCTGTAGCTGTTTCTTCAGCTCCTCGTTTTCATGGGAGAGTTCTTCTATTTTAGCACAAGCCACGTCTAATGATGATGGATCAGGAACGTCACAGTAATCATGATCCATCGTTATATCGATAGGCACGGGCTCAGCGTCGACAGCATCAACAGGTCTCTCTCTCCTCTCCCACACACTGGGCCGCGGTTGTTGAATAGTGTATTCATTCCAGGCAAAAAGTACTGGCTCCACACCAGGTACTAACCTTCTCTTACCATTTGTTGTCTGAGGTTCAATAAGCTGATCGCTGGTAAAATGTCTGCTACATACTTTCGTGCGACTGGAAGCAGAACAACTGTCTCGGCGTATGTTCACGAGCCACCGTTTTCTAAGGTCGACATCGACAGGTAAGCTGTGAAAACTTAAAATTGTGTTGAACTTTGAACAAGCAGTACATAGTGGAACACAACAAAATCCAGTGGTTATCAAAACGGTTTGTTTTGCGCACATTTTACACGGCTCGTCTGGATCGAGAAACAATGGCGCCGGTCATACCGGAAATAAGTGATATGTATTACTATAAAGCGGAAGTGCGTCACGAGGCTCAGTGCAAGTAGTCCATATCCATGTGCTCCTTGTCAGGGCTGGACTGGAAAGAGAAATCGGCCCGGGATTTGACATAACTAGCCCAAAAGTTGTTGGGGGAGAGTGTTCGCTAACGCTGCGGCTCGTTTTAGCTTATCGCGGCTGACACAGCGTCCCGCTCGGTTCTCCCGATGGACAGTCCACCCTGATCGGCCCCAAATTGCGTCGGTCCACCGGAAAAATGCCCGGTATGCCAGATTACCAGTCCTGCCCTGCTCCTAGTCTATTGCAATTGATTACTTTATAAATGATGCCCGTGAGCTGGTCCGGTTTCAGGCGTGCACTGCACAAAGTAAAAATCACACACAGAGAATTAATGAAAGCCCACATTATATTTATCATATGTAACCGGTGTTGATCTGCAATTAGATATTCAACTTGACCAAAAAAGCTGACTTGGTGAGTTATACTGTTATTCATTGTGGTTATTTTCCTAAGTTAACGTTAGCTGCATAGCTAATATTCATTTATCCTAAGAAAATAACCACAATGCACGTTCAACGTAAACAAAAGCTACAAAGCATAATTATGTATTCAGAATAAAAACTTTAAAGCTGCAAAAAATATGTTTGAAAATGTCTTCTGATATCTTACCTCAGTTTCTTAAAATTGTTTCTATTGAGGTAACACGTGCGCCGCTGAACGTAATGCTGCTGCAATAAAGAGTAACATAACACGCTCACATTTAGAATAAGCAGGGGGAAAATGTTTTTTTTTTTATGTGACTGGATAGGTAAAAATTACTCACCAAAACAGACGATTTCCCATTGAGACCCATAGGAATACAGAATGTTAGGGAATACCAAGATGGCAGCGCAGTAGCTTCACTGTTGTGACATCATGAGCTATCCAGTTATATATATAGATCAGTGGTTTAACCCTTAAATGTATACATGGGTTTCAGTCACGTGACTTTTTTTTTGTGGCCGCTATCTTTAGGACCGGCAAACGTTAACGTCAAAGAAACGGGCTCTGCTAACGTTACTCAGATGAAAATAGCTCATCTCTCTGATAAAGAAAAGCAACGTTATTACAAGAAAATTGATATTTTGGGTTTTGATCCGTATTTACTTCCGAATCAACTACTGACCCCACTGAAATCTGTCGTTAATTTGCCAAACTTGTCTTTTGGTGACATTTACATCTACCTCGTCCACAATCCTTCTCCATACAGCGGGGAGTCCCTCAAGGCATACAAAAACACTGAAGCATACATGTATTTTAAATCAGGATGGGTGAATGATCCTCGAGTTTATCATCTGGAGATGAAGAAACTTTTCTTATTTACAGGAAAGGTAAGATATTTGTTTACTTAACTTTACGCTACTAACTTTCTAGATGGCAAAGATAGCTAGGTCAGTGCTAGGATAATAATAAACAATTGCCAATGGAATTTCGTTTTTTAAAGCTGACCTTACGTTTGTTAGCAAAAACATAATGTAGAAAATAGCTAGGAGTCTTAGATAATGTTATATATGTTGAACTTAAACATCATTGGTTAATCTGGCTATATTGCTAAATGTATAATTCTCAATTTGTGTTTCATACTTAAGTTTAAGCATTCACAAAACCTTTCTGTGACCCCAACACATCCCTGGATCACAGTCCAAGAGGACGGGACAGTACTTATGGCTCATTGCACCTGTAAGGCAGGCCTAGGAGAGGTCTGCTCTCATGCAGCAGCTCTTCTGTTCTCTGTGTTGGCTGCTGCTGATATTAAAAATGGGCAGGCTTGCACCGAGAAGCCTTGTGCTTGGGCTCAGACAAGTATGAACTCTGTCAGAGGGGTCCCATATGAAGAGAGCTGCAACATCAGTTTTTCTCATAAACAAGAGCCATGTTCAAGCCGTGAAGATCAAGGTCCTGGTGATAAAGACTGCCAAGCATTCTTTGAGGCGCTTCATAACAGTGAATTGCAGGAGTCCAAACCAAAGAAGAGTGTCATCCTCTCTGTCATTGAGGGCCACTCCCACAGGTAAGATGCTCTGCTCCACAGAGTGACTGAAAACTAAGCTCTTTTGTGGCTTGCACATAATACTTTACAACTAATCTCAGTTATGACAGGGGAAAACAAAAACATGGGCTAATTATAATGAGTAATTACTACAGGTCTAGAATATTTAACTGTACATTTGTTCTTTTGTCACTTTAAATAGTCTGGACACTATATATTGTCACTTAAAATGTCTTGTTTCTGTTTCTCTCTCACAGGTACATCCCAAAGGTGATGCAACTGGACTTGCCAGCTCCTCTTTCCACATTATACTCAAGCACCTGGCTGGAGATGGACTTTCCCTTGCTGCTGATTGAGAGTACCAAGGTGATGATCTACATCTAACAAAGCAACAGGTAAACATTATAAACATTCTCCTTTTAGTTTGCCATAGGCCTATTTCAATTGTATTGGAGTGTAATATCCATAATGTTCAGGCTTTTTTGGTACAACTCTTAATATTTCAGTGTATCAGTTCAGGTGAAATAAATGATAAGCCTTTCCATTTTGAAAGTATTCCTATGGATGATTTTCTTGAATGTAATCAGTTTTAGTCAATCTATACACTTCAGTGGTAGTTAATCTCTAAATAGTCATGTGTCACTAACATTTTCCCCAATGTTTGATAGTTGAGGATTAGAGCAGGGAGCAAAGTAAATCTAGAGTATGGTTTGATCAGAGGGCAGGAAGAGTCACAGCATCAGTTTTCAGTGAGGCAGCCAGAGCAAACACACCTGCATCCTTGATCAAAATAATTTGCTATCCCCGTGCTTCTCGGTTCTCCACTGAGGCAACAAGGTACATCGATAACAGAACAGTTTCATAGAAGAGCTATTCATAGGCCTACTGTGCAAGACAACCATGCATAAAGCAAGATTAATTGGTCTAGTTTGTTCTATGCTTGCAAGTTTGTGAAGCCGCTATTTATAAGCCAGTAAATCAATGCTTTTTTTTTATTGTCATTATGCAACACCTGGTAAATAGTAGACAAGTTCACATTTTAATGTGAGAGCTTGTAGAATACAATGTGAGAACTTGCAGAACAAAAATCTGTACTTGTATGTTAAAATTTGCACTTGTAAAAAATATTCACACACGTGATCTGAATTTGAAGTCACACAAAGAAAAAAAACACTGTCAAGAGAGCTTGCATCACGAAGTGGTAAATCTGTGCGACTCGACTTTTGTATTACATGTTTGCAGCTGTCATGTTCATGTACATATCAATCTACACATTTGTGAATATTTTTTTTCTGTGACAGATGTGTAAACATTTCTACAAGTGCAAATTTTCAAGTACATATTTTTTGTTCTGCAAGTTCACACATCGTATTCTGCAAGCTCTCACATTTTGCACCATATTTACCTGCATACTTACATTCCAATATTTGTCAGATGGGGTCAACATAATGAGGACAGAGCAAGGGAAAGCTATGTTGCTATGATGCAAGACCACCATGAAGACTTCCAGGTGAGGGCATCAAGGTTCATCATCAACCCAGATTGGAGCATCACCTGATGGTTTGGTAGCCTGCACTTGCCATGGAGATGGCGTTTTAGAGATAAAATGCCCCTTCAAAACCAGGAACTGCTCCCTCACTGAAAGCTGCAAGGATTCCTCATTCTGTCTTGGCATAGGAGAGGATGGGGTCATGGCACTGAGACATTTCCACAAGTACATGTATCAAGTGCAGGCACAAATGCACATTGCAGAGGTGAGTTACTGTGACTTCATGGTGTGGAGACCATGGTGTGGAAGTTTTCACCCAGAGAATTCCATATGATCCTGTCTTCTTCCACGATGCTTATGACAAAGTGGTGAATTTCATCAAGAATGGAGTGCTTCCTGAGCTGCTGGGGAAATGGTATACAGCACCACGCCTTACTCCCATATACACCACAGCCACAAAACAGCCACCTGAGGTGGGATGCTACTGTGGTCAACCTGTGGCCACAGATGTCATAATTTGCACATCTGGAAATTTTAGGCGAAAGCACTTTCACAAGACCTGCCTTAAGCTGACCAGGGTGCCTAAGAAATGGAAATGTTTGGAGTGCAGAAAACAAGTTTAGTATTACCAGTCTGTGACAGGGGAGCTGACTGACCTAATGATAGTCTTAAGTAAAGTTCTTGAAAACAACACTTGAGTAAAAGTACAAGTATCTGGTTCCTACACAGCCTGTTTTTGCACACCCTAATTACAATATCTGAATTATATTTTTGACTCTTATGTATATTGTATAATTCGGTCTGCTATACTTGCACTATCTGTATATTGACTTTTTTCTACATTCAACATTCTTATAGACAGTTATCTCAGGTTTATTGTGTTATCTCTGGTCTACATCAGTAACTACACTGTATATTTGGCTCTACGTTTTAGCTTCTTACAGGCCGTCTATGTATGCTTATTGTTATAATTGTAATTGCCTTGTAATGGCTACTTATTCTGCACTTTATGTAGCTAGTCAGTAAAAAGTTAAAGTTGTAAGTTAAAGTTTCCTTTTAGAATATTACTTAAAGTATGTCTTAAAGTGTCTGTTACTTACTGTACTTAAGTATCCAAAGTAATTTTCTGATATTAAATGTACTTAAATATTAGAAGTGCGTATGTGTGTGTGTATATATATATATATATATATATATATATATATATATATATATATATATATATATATATATATATATATATATATATATATATATATATATATATATATATATATATATATATATATATATATATATATATATATATATATATATATATATATATACACATACACATACACACACACTTCTTTGTGTGAAAATTCTACTTAAGTACAGTAGTGAAGTATTTGTATTTCGTTACATTACAACACTGCCTAATGGAATGTGATGGAAAATGTATAAATTACACATGTATTGTTACTGCAATGTGACCATGTACAATAAACATCACTAAAGTGTTGTAATTGAATGAATAACAATTTATTTCAAAAGTAATTTCAGTCAATATCAATATACACACACATTTGTGATAGTCTTGTTTTAGAAACAAGTAAACAAGACAAACAAAACAATTTTACATGAAACTCATATGTAACAGCCTTGTATAAAAAAAAAAACAAAGATCCAAATATATAATACATTTGTACACAATTGTTTAACATTGTGACACTAAGGAAAACAATGTTACTGACACCCATGCTATTGCGAGGGCACAACAGATTGGCAAATGTTGCACAGAGCACAGCACACTCTGACCATCTTGTCAAGAGATGTAAGCTCTCCTGGAGTTGCAGTCTGGCAGAGAGAAATGGGTATTGTGCTTTGTAAAATTGTGTACTTATTCCTCACAAGACCAATCACTGCTCAACATGAATTCAACAGCTGCTAGCCCCTTGAATACTCAAGTTCACTTGAATGCAGTTGCTTTTTCCCTCTAGTAAAGGCAGGTATTTTGAGATGAGCACTGTACAATCCCACAGCATCTCCTACTGTGAACCCTCGATCTGCTAGGACCAAATCACCAGGTAACAGATTTTCCAGGTAGCCACAGTTCTCTGTAATGTGCCTGTCACTTGCTCGCCCTCCCCAGCCACGAGACACAAATGATATGACTCCCTGTGGAGTTATTGATATCAAGTACTTGGCAGTATTGTGGTGCTTATATTGTGAGTATGTTTGCGCTCGGGCTCTCAAGTTTTTTGGTCTCTCAATGAAAATTTCAAAGCAGTCTATAATGGATGTACAATTTCTATAACTACTATTTTTGAAACACATGGGTAAACTAATTAGAATCTGTTCCTTACGGGGCCACAGTATGAAGCTAAACAACTTATCATGCAAGACATTTAACGTACTGTTAAAAATTAGGCCTGCAGTAGGCTTTGACACATGAAATATATATGAAAAGAAGTGCAGTGGTAAATTCAGTCTCATTCTCATTACGGTCATTAAAAAGCTTTGAAAGGGATTCAATCCAGGTCCCACCTTGAGGAACGCTGACACAAAAGTGAAGACAACCATCAGCTTGGCAAAGGATGGAAGGCCAGTTAAGTCCTGCACCATGTCATCATTGTTGTCACAGGGTGCCACTGGTCCAACATCACACATCCTTCTCTTTCTTTTGACAGCTTGCATTTGCTCAAATTTGCTGTAACTATTTATTTTTCTTTTGCGTTGCTCAGGTGTGAGATAAGCAAACAATCTTGGCACATAGTCAGGGTTTAATGGATTCTCACTCTTCTGACCTACAGGGGTAGAATGAGATATACATTTACATTTATGCATTTGGCAGACTTACAGTGCAGTTATTACAGGGACAATCCCCCCGGAGCAACCTGGAGTTAAGGGCCTTGCTCAAGGGCCCAACAGTGGCATCTTGGTGGTGCTGGGGCTTGAACCCCCAACCTTCTGGTCAGTAACCCTGAGCCTCAACCACTAAGCCACCACTGCCCCGTGATATAGTGACACATTAATGAACAGTGTGTGACACTAACAGGAAGGCTACACCGGGTAAGTGAAATGCTCCGTTCGCGAGGCGCAAAAAATAGTTTTAGAAAACTTGTAGTAGTAGTCAGTTCACTAATCATAGCAGAAGGTTACAGCAGACGCAATGCGAACGAACACTTCAGTTAAGTGCCTGGTGTAGCCCCCCTGTAACTTTAGCTCTACCAGAAATAATATAGATGAGCAGAGATGAAATAATTGTGACTGATTTTACTTTGTGAATCACTGTCATCATCAACATTGTTATGTGGCATGTCATCTTATCTTATCGTAGGGTTGCTAACATAGCTAGCTTGCTAACGTCAGTTAAGGAATTAAGTTACCCGAAATAAAGTGTTCATTGCACAGTCTGGAGTGTTCTGTGGGAGTCCACTGATCCCTTTTAATGGCAGCTAACCATTTATGTCTCCTTTCAGTGTTTTTAGGAATATTATAAAACGTATGTCCCGTTTTTTTTTTGACTTGCTGTTATCACAGCCCACGGCACAGCAGATAGAAGGCATATTTACTGTTTACTTCCGGTCCCTTGGCGGTCCTAAAGATGGCACCGTCTTTAATGTGTGACGTCACATGATATCCATGTATATACATCGGGTCTTTAGTGACCTCTGACCTCATTTCACCCCTTTTACCTGATTGTGCTCAAACCTCTTTATTATTCCTGAATTGTTCTCTTATATGGAGTAACACAATACAAATGCAAAGAAGTTGTTATTATTATTAATAATGATACTAATATACAAAAAAAATAAAATGTCAAAATATATTGAAATTATTTTCATGAAAAATAAATGCCTGTTTTCTTCCTGAACGGACATTAAATGCCCAAAATGTGTTCTGTTTGATCATTTCATATTACTTTTGCTGTTAGATACAAACGTGCTTCACATTATTGTAAACAAGCACATAATTATACTGTTTGTTCAGAAGTGTGTCCGTGATAATACAGTCCGGTTTGATTTGCAACATATAAATGTATTTCTTCAAGTTATTCAAGAGATGAAACATAAAAGTAGACCAAAATAACACCAAAATGCATTACAGTATGAAAGATAGAAAATTAGTTAGTAAAATAAGATACAAGTTAGTTAGTTAAAAACGGTTTATGGTGTTTAATAGTTTAATGTGTGTTTAGTAGTTCGCAGAAAAATATTGAAATCCTTTATGAACAATTTTTTCTTAAGTTCTCTTTATTTTCTCATAAAAATACTACAAAATAATACAAATATGCGCGGGAGAACTAAACAAAGGAAATGTAATCGTGTGGGGGGTGGAAACTTTCAAACATGAGGCGAGAGGAGGGACTTTCATTTGGAAGTCTTTGATTGGCTCTTTTTGGTTCGTCAAACTTACAACTGTCCAATGAGATCATTGAATGTGTTTGACCAATGAAAAACGCCATCAGAGGCGCGCGTCCACTCCTCACAGAATTAGCATAGAGGAGGGAATAAATACTTCTGTGAGCGGAATAAGAATCATTATTCTGAGTTTTTCTTCAAATCATCATGCCTGAACCAGCCAAATCCGCCCCGAAGAAGGGATCCAAGAAGGCCGTCACAAAGACCGCCGGTAAGGGAGGAAAGAAGCGCAGAAAGTCCAGGAAGGAGAGTTACGCTATCTACGTGTATAAAGTCCTGAAACAGGTTCATCCTGACACCGGGATCTCTTCCAAGGCGATGGGAATCATGAACTCTTTCGTCAACGACATCTTCGAGCGCATCGGCGGTGAAGCGTCTCGTCTCGCTCACTACAACAAGCGCTCCACCATCACATCGAGAGAGATCCAGACCGCCGTGCGTCTGCTGCTGCCCGGTGAACTGGCCAAACACGCCGTGTCTGAGGGCACAAAGGCCGTCACCAAATACACCAGCTCCAAGTAGAAGAACATCCGGTTTCTCAACCAACACAAAGGCTCTTTTAAGAGCCACACATCTTCTCATTTAAAGAGTTTCTTGCATGTTACAACGGAAGTATCGCCCGGTCACGTGTTGTGTACTGAAGATAAAATTAAAGTTTAATTCTGAATCATCAAGGTTTTAAACGAGTATTGAAAAAGGACTTATTACTACAGTTTATCATTCTAGCTCAAATTAATAAGATGTTATATATACATGTTTATAGCCCGAAAAAACTAACCCCATCACAAAACCTAAAGTATACTAAGATTGTCTATATCTGTAAGCGACACTGGTGTTATTGACTTTGTGTTGATGAATTTTGTGAATTTTTCCTAGATTGCCCATTTTCACAGTCACGCATTTTTTTGATTCCAATAGCTGAACCAGTAAAGGAAGATGCTTAATCTTTTCCTACCTGAGCCTAAAATTCCACTCTGTGCCAGAATATGATATTCATATTATATTCGTATAACATCACACACATGAACCGTATGTACCATATTTCTCCGGCCACCATACTACATCAACTGCATTTTCAACCATTTTAATTACAAGCTAGAGGGAAATTAAGTATATATTCGTGAGCAATGTAGAAAAGCAGACAGATTAGAAAAACTATCTATTTTTTTAAAAAATATGACCATTCTAGTGACCATTCAGACAGATTCACTGCTGAGTAAACTTGGAGTAACTTCTAGAACTTTCTAGTCATTTAAATACTAGTATAAATACAGGGACCGTAAGCCCACCAGTTCAGTTCCAGCTGTTTAAGTGGATACATATCTGCATTTTCTTTCTGAGATGGCATAAAGAGGCTGCAAGCTTCCAGCAGATGCATCAAGATAAGCTTGAGAAAGTACTCAGTGGAAGTATCTGCTAAGATGTGTGAGGCCTATAAGGCATATTTCGACACGCCTGTCGGGGATACAAGACAAACCCTGGGCACCTCATTTCACCTGGAGCGCTACAAAAAACTCTGGAAGATGGACAATTGTTGCGTGGAATTTAAATCACATTATTACATCAATAAATACCCACAGACTCATGTTGCATCATTTCAAAGTACCCGGCAGCTGTGCCAAATCTTTCACATATTATCGGTAATAACTTCAGTTCAGATGTAAACATTTCCTATATCCGGTATCAAAATGGATGCTGCACTCTGACCTTTCGATTGACACCTCACTTCCATGTCCTGTCCAAAGCCTTCAATAGCCAACCACAGTCTGTGTCGCATGTAAGTGCCTCCGCCCATTCCTTTGTGTAAAGATCAAGCCAATTACAGCTGAGTGTGAGGATGACTGGCACATCGTATAGCCAATGAAATTCTGAAAACAATGCGGCTTTAGTGGGAAGTTTCAAGAATGTTTCAAAAAAGTGTGCATAATGTTTACTTGCTAGCACGAGGTGATTTGTGTGTAAAAGCTGAATAGTGTAACTTTGGAACTGTTTACACTTTTGGAGATTGAAATGTGGCGAAACGGACCAGGAAAACGAGATTTTCGCTCCAGGATGTGATAGAAGAATGCATTCGGTGTTAAAGCAAGTCTGGAGATGAAATTTCTGAACAAAATACGGATGATTCGTCAAATGTTGTTTCCGAGTCAGAGGTGTTTATGGAGGGAGGAGACATTACTCTGGACAAGTAAGTGTTTTCTTGTATTTTATAACATATATTACTGTATATTCCACATAAATAAGCTTTAGTGTGAATAATGTATACGCATTTTGTAATTACCTTTTGTCGTGTTACCCAGTGAGTGTTACTGTTTGCGGGAGTTGTTTATATTTGTTTGTGCATGTGTGAGGTTTTAGTTTGTTGTTTCTTTCAGATCTAGCTCTATTGGCATGATATGTGTGTATGTGTGTGTTTTACCAAAAGATGTTTGTGCAAAAGTATACAGTATTTACAGTAAATATACATATACAAATACATATTTACGTACTCAACAATAAAAATTATACATACACGTTTAATATAAGAATATAAGTTATATAACCCTTAGAAAAACAAGTGTAAAATATTTGTGGTATTGTTATGAAATTAGAACTTGGACAAGGTAAGGCTTCATGCCGTGATCCCATTATGTTTTCAAGCTAATAGCTACAAGTTAAAGTCATCTGTATGCAAAAACAAACTTCTATTACTCAAAATCAGTAGCACTTACAGTAATTCTGACTGCTGGGGAAAAACCTTCAGTGTGTCACTTTTCAAAAGTGATCATGCATGTACTCCAAAATGTTCAAAAACAGCTTTAAATTTACTTTTGGTATGCCTTGATTAGATGTTTTAGACTAATTTGACTTTAATCAATGAGTGAAAGTGTCCAATAACAGGATGGTTATGGAGATTTAGCGAGTAATATTCAGCTGGTCATGTGATTCTAATATGGCCGCTCCCATGTGTGGACCCTCTCCATGTAGAATAAAATAGCGTTTATCAGGTTACTTACTGGTATGACTGGAGTCTTCAATTTAATGTGTGCTCATGATTTCCTACATGTATTGCAAACTTATAATTCATGACTTGAGCAGTTAAACATTTCTAATTGAGAGGAAAAATAAAACCTTCTGAGTGCACCTTTAAAGAGATTTGTTTGTTTTACAAAAGGTGAATCAGTAATTTCAACTATTGTAGAAAATACACCTTCTCTTTTTATTTTTATTTATTTAGTACACACAATTTATGCACGTTGAATCACTGAATCATTTTCCAAAGCAATTGGTTCAATTACTCAACGTTTCAGAAAGCTTTCTGACATCACTAGTTTACACAGCACTTGTGTTAAATATGAAACAATTTTTATTAAATCCACATCAGCAATCTGCTGCTAATCCCCCCCTCCAAAATAATTATGAGTAATTTCCATGGAGCTCCCCGAAAACTTAACCCAGCCGGCATTTCAACGTTGATTCACCGTTGAAACAACGTCAGGTACCATGGTTGAATCAACGGTGAATTACCTTTCGATTTTGCAAAACGGATCAACGTTGATATTGTGACGTCATTTCACCGCGGAAGAAACAACGTTGATTCACCGTTGAAATCGCGACATCGTTTCACTCTTACCTTTCGGGTTATGGTCTTCTGTCGACGTTGAATCACCTTTCGATTTTGCAAATTGAATCAACGTTGATATTGTAACCCTGTACCCGGCGTAGCCTACCTGTAATTTTGCTTAAACGTCAACACTGAAAAGTAAACTATGATTTTCGGTGCATATTTAGTATTTTCAGCAACTAATAAAACTTGCTGTACATGATTTGCAATTGGACGGCATAAAAAGAAAAAAAAACATTAACAATTAGATGTTCATAAATCTGCAGTGCAGGGATGAGATGCTTCATTTTCTAAAGAAAAAGTTTTACAATTACACCAAATGGAAAAATAATTTTCTTAGAATTTAAATATACATCTATATTGTACATTTACACTTTCACATAATGTATTGAAAAAGTTCTCGTTCAACAACACAGCACTTTCTTAAGGGTTTAATGATATCAGAATGCAGAGGGAAAAAGCTTTTAATTCTAATTTCATACACACTGCAAATATTCACACAATAGCCTATATATAAATAATTACAAATATGGTTTGGAAACTTGCTCAAGTCTGTTTGACCAAAAATACATAAACCGTAACACTGACAAACACTAAAATCTTACCATTTCCAAACTTGTGACCAACATATGTACTCATTTCGTAACAAACTTATGTACTCATTTCGTAACATTATAAAATCTCAACAATTAAGTGAAAAAGAATCCAAGTAAAAGTAAGGAAAGTTTGTAGAACAAGTAAGAAGTCTTTTGTAGAACGTCACATTCTACTAGCAACAGTCATTAAAATAAGAAGAAAAAAAAAAAGGTGTCTTCAAGGAAGAGTCTTACGGCCACCACCACCCATCCTCTCTGGTGCATATTTTAAATATTTGGACATGGTCTCCATTACTTTTGTAGTGGTTGTGTTGTGTGCATTGACGACTGCATCTAAAGGGAAAAAAATCAAAACAGTCCAGATCAACAAAATTGCTATAAAGTTATGGAAAAGCTTTTAAAGGGGTCATATAATGGTACATGCACTTTTTCAAGTTGATTGTACTGAAATGTGTGTTGGCTGTGCCTGTACACAACCATCCTATTATGATAAAAATCCATCCAGTGTTTTCGTTTTAATCTCCTTATATATTTTCCCCTAACTCAAATCGAGCCGTTCGACCGTGTGACGTCACACGGTCGGACGCCCCTCCCAGGATTGTTGACTGACAGCAGTGTATCAACACAGACCCGCCCTCGCTCGTGAGCGAGCTGTCAATCATAGTCCGTCATCATTGTTGATACACTGGAGCAGAATGGCGCCTAAGCGATTGTGGCGTTCTGTTCTTCGGTGTAATAACGAACACAGCAGTCATTTTGATGTTCCTAAATCTGAACCGCTGAAGACGCAGTGGCTGAGTTTTGTTTACGATGGGAAAAACGAAGTTTTCATTTAGACCCTAAAGATTCATATTAACTTGTACAAAAATGGCATTATATGACCCCTTTAAGGATGTCAAAGTTATTAGTCAAGTCAAGTCATCTTCATTTATATAGCGCTTTTAACAATGGATTGTTTCAAAGCAGCTTTACAGAGATAAACATATAACTTAAGGTAGCCGAGAATGTTTTGGCTTTATAGCGATTCTCGAATAATGTTATTTCCAGCTAAAGTTAGTTTTGATTGATTCACCTCCGTCAAAATGATCATTTGTTATTAAATTAGGGGCCGCTAAGACGACGGCGTTCTCTCTAAACAGACTTTAAACACGAACCTGTGATAAACGCTGATGGTGTTCACATGCGCATAGAGAATTGAATCTATAGTTATGTGCTTTTGAATATATGTGCACAGGTTTGTAATTCCCTACAAACCATGCCTAAACAAACTACTTCTCTTGCCTATAATTTGATACAGAATTTTGTTTTATTTTATCACTTCGGCGTGGGTACGCGAACCGGAATTCACAACGTATAATAGCCTAATTTACAGATCACTTTTTTTTTTTAACCGACTACCGACAACTTTGATCGGTTAACGTTGATACGGTCAACCATCGGCCTATTGAGCCAAAACACCCACCAGGTAATTGTTGGTATATAGATAGAATGAAGCAGCCAATTGGCATATGGGGATGTTTAGGAGACCATGATTAACAAGAGGCCATTGGGTAGATTTGGCCAGGATGCTGGGGTAATACCCCTGCTAATTTTCAAAAGGCATCCTGGGATTTTTAATGACCACAGAGAGTCAGGACCTCTTACTAGTCTCACTCAGAGCCATATAGAGAGAGAGTTGCGACAACTCCATTGACTCCAAAGGAATATTTTTTTACAGCAATGGCGGCTCGTGGAGCCTCTCAATAGTTCCCGGAAGTAGCAGCAAACACATGCTGCGCAGTAGAACAAACCGTTTGCGACGCACTTTTAAAAGGTGAGACGTTTAAATAATAATATTATCTTATTCTGTATATTATCAGTACATCTAAATAAAAATAACTTGTAAATTAAAACCTTATAGTTGAGTATTACTCATTAAATTAGGAGATAAGGGATGTTATCGGATAACTAACAGATTAGGCAAGGATTGGAGCTGGATAAAGTTAGAAAAAAAACAACAACAAAAAACTGATAGAACCTTATAATCCCAAGGTGACGAATTAATGCAATGACTGGAAAGAAAAGTACTTACGCAGACATTGTTTTTTTCACCATGTCGATGTCATCAACTCCTCCAAGTCTTGTCAAATATGCTTGCTAAAAATAATAACAAAAATTGTCTAAGAATAATTATAAAAAACTGACATAGTAAATACAATGCATTGGTAGATGCTGTATTGCGTTAATAAGCGTTTCATTATATTACCAGTGTTGCCTCCTTTGTTCACTGTTACACTACTGCATATATTGCATTGGACACTGTAGTGTTGCTTTGTTTTGTAACATGAGCCCACACTATCGAAAATCACTCTTGCCGCATGAATATAACACTCACGTCAAGCAAACGTCGGCCACATAATTCAGTGAAGGAAAATGACAAGCAGCAGCTTCTAACTCGTCATTAACCTTTTCAGCGGTGTTTAAAATATTCCAGCAGCCCCACCCTTTTTTTAGGCGACCGTTATTTGAGAATCAGACCTACAAACTCAGAAGGCTGAAAAAGGTGACATATTTCATATAAAAACATTGCTCACGTTGGCCTTCATGTATGAGTGTGTGTGTGCAAGTGAGTGAGCGCAAGTGAGTGAGCGAGGGACAGTGTGTGTGTGTGCGTGCGCGAGTGAGTGTTTGCGAGTGACGACACTGTGACTATCGTAACAGACACAAAAATCTTGTAATCTGAACCAGGCATTATTCATCGTGTCAGGCTGTCTGTTGCAATGTGTTCATCGCGCGAGTTCATATCGCGATGACGATGAAAATTCGATGTATCGTTCAGCCCTAATGTATGGACTTCTCTAACTCTGGGGGATACGCTGAATAAGCAAAAGTCACAAAAAGTCGGCATGTTCCTTTAAGAATTGTGCTTGATTGCGTTCATATAAAACTCACCAAGGCTGCTCTTTCATTTTTATCTTGCAAACGAGACTCCAATTCTTGCAATTCGTTCACACTGTTGGCTGGCTTTAGAGTAAATGCATCCGTTGTTCTGATTAGCGACTTTTACCAAATCTCTTATATCAATTAACATTTGAAGAACTTTCCTCTGGAATTCTAGGATGAAGGGAGTGAGAACAGATGTTATTAGGGTTGGACAATAACTCATTTATGCATGTTAAATAGATGTGTGGGTTACATGACTTCAACCTTTAAATACCCATAAATACTTGAAGATAAATGTCAAATTTTCTATCACTCTCTGTCATTGCTTTGATATTCTTTAATACAGTGTTGAATAGTTTGTCTTGCACTGCCAAGATATGAAAGTGTGTAAATGTCTGTGAAAAGGTTCCCTTAGTGAAAAAAAAAATAAAAAAAATGTAATGGATAGAACGATAGATAAACGGATTGCAGTTGGTCCGTGATCCATATGGATCAGGTTTCACGGATTGGCATGGCTGTTATCCATATGTCTGTACAGCCGCGGGTCAAAATGTCCATCCTGTATTTTCATACACACAGTCAAGCATGTCTGTTACGTAAAAAGTTCATTCTTCATTCTTTTGGGTCCCTCAGGCATGTGATCAGCTAGATTTTGGGCTGATTAATCTTTCCCACAGTGGGAATGGGATTGTAAAAATCGGTCGATTAAAATTTAATTACTTCTAGTTTTGTTAAAGTCTGTGTAAAGTAAATTTTGAGAATTTGTGAATTGTAAACACATAAATGTTAGAAATGCATTGTTAATGCAACATTAGTCTAATTAAACTATTATTTGCTCAGACAACTTGCAAAACAGTAAAACTAACATGAAAAAGAATCGTGATAATATTGTGAATCATATTTAAAAAATAAAATAAAATAAACTCGATTGGATATTGTTTTCCATATCGCCCATCTCTTTCCCTTGGCCAGTCTCGCTTCGAATATCGCGATATTACCGTGAATGGACAGTAATGACGACGACCGTTAAACGGAAAAATTAGCTTATCGAACGTTACACTTTTGTTTCCTGAAATTTTTTATCTGTGTGCACACGTATAATATCTTCTCCCTGAAAATCGACGTAGCAACCGCAAAAGCACAAAACGACACTGAAGCGGCTCGAGTAAAGTTAGGCCTCAATCGACATCTGTAAAAGTAACTTAGGCCTCCGCGACACAAATGTGGAAAAGCATTCCCTAGTTAGTAAATTCATTCAACAAACTGTGCATTTACAATTCTCCAAGCACTGACATAATGCGTTTAACTCATGACCTTGCGTATATTTGTGAAATCAGACTTACCTTTTTGATCCCGCGCCCTCGCAGACCACTTTCTTTCCTGCCCTTCCATTGGCCAGTCTCGCGATCTGAAAGACGGTTAGGATAACGGTCATATTTTCAAACTTAAAATGGCGCGCACAGTTTCATTGGCCAGTTTCATGAATGACAGACAGATTAACCAATCATGATCAAAGCAAATAAGGTTAAATAACCAATAGGAATTGTTTCAGTGTGGTAAAGCAGCGCAATGTTTTATAATATTTATATCAGAAGGTTCATGATAAAAATGTAAAATGATAATAAAATAATAATAATGATCTTAATAATAATTTAAAAGGCAGAAATTATTTATTCTGTACATACATTAATTGAACATATAGATCTTGTAAAAAAAATCAAAGTTGATTTATAAGTGTTTTTTTTTACCCTTTTTCAACCATTTAGCATTAAACATTATTTCAACGTAGTTTCAACATTGAAACAACAACTGTCATTATTTCAACCATATTTCAACGTTGAAGGTTGGTCATGTACTGGTTGGTTTTCAACCATTTAGCATTAAACGTTATATCAACGTAGTTTCAACGTTGAAACAACAACTGACATTATTTCAACCATATTTCAACGTTGAAGGTCGGTCGTGTGCCGGCTGGGAAGTTATAGGGCTTATCACACGTCCCTGAGGTGTGCCGTTCTCCACTCTTACAGTTTGAGACAATTCATCGCCTTCTCGAACTTGGATTGTTCTTAAAACCCAATTATAGATTCTTCCCTCTATTCCAATTTTCTTCAATTTTAATAGGTAATAAACCTTTCCACATCATGTCGTATTCAATATCAAAATAAACAGTCACTAACCCCTCTTTCATTGCTATTGCTTTCTTAACATGCGTTTCCAATGTTATTAGTGTATCCAATGTTGATCTACCTTTTGAAAAAACATTTGGATAAGGCATTTTTGTAAAAATCTTTGATTTTTGTTTATGTTAGCAGAGAGATATATATATATATATATAATTATTGTTAACTAATTTAAACTTTTTGTTGAGTTGAATCTCACTCTTGAACACATTCATCATCAGAGAGAGGGGCGTGGTTTGGAGTTTGGAGTGAAGAGCAGTGATTGGTTAGAATGTTTTCCAGACTCTAGCCAATAGGAGTGTGACACACTCTTATAAATACTGTTAACGGGCACACTACGCCACATTATTTACTATTAATATTTTAATAAGTATTAATTGAAAATGAGCGGCAGAGGTAAAACCGGCGGTAAAGCGCGAGCAAAGGCTAAAACTCGTTCCTCCAGGGCAGGACTGCAGTTCCCCGTCGGTCGTGTTCACAGGCTGCTCCGCAAAGGAAACTACGCACAGCGCGTTGGTGCCGGTGCTCCTGTTTATCTGGCCGCTGTGCTCGAGTATCTCACCGCTGAAATCCTGGAGTTGGCTGGAAACGCCGCTCGGGACAACAAGAAGACTCGTATCATTCCCCGTCACCTGCAGCTGGCAGTGCGGAACGACGAGGAGTTGAACAAACTCTTGGGTGGAGTGACCATCGCTCAGGGTGGTGTGCTGCCCAACATCCAGGCTGTGCTGCTGCCCAAGAAGACCGAGAAACCCGCCAAGAAGTAAACGGACTAAAGTCTGATTCACTGAAACACAAAGGCTCTTTTAAGAGCCGCCCAATTTAACTATAAGAGAGTGATGA